>NC_090757.1:10299723-10476402 GCF_036898095.1 Palaemon carinicauda
CTTCAGCTACACGCACTCCCTATTTTCTGTTTGCATCGTAAATATATTCTGTTTCCTCCCTCCCTTTCACTGACGAAGGTAAAATTCGAATCGAAAATGCAATAGCCATTTTTCATCTGCAAATACCTGGATCATCGTCCGTCCATTTATGTGACAGGCAATCTGCATGTCGTCAACGGACCCCTTTTTATTAGGTAATAAAATTTTATAATTTGACTTTTTCAGCTCTCCCAATGTCTCTAAAGGTTTGGTGATGATTATAATTACTTATTATATATTTGTTGGGATTCCATTTTGGTTAGGAATGAAAATTTTCATTAAACTGAGGATAAGACTTTACAACAATAACATAAAATGAGGATAATATAATATGGAAGTTTTATTTATACTGTTAAATAAAACTGTAATTGTAATCGGAAATTCTCCGTAAAAATATACGGTTTATATCCGTATTTCAGTAAAATACAGGCGACCGTAATTTTTACCCCAGTTTGTTATTATCTTTCACGGGTTGGTGACCGTAAATCACCCCTTAACGTCAATATATCCCTTTTTAAAACTGTAAATGCCTGGCAACATTTGCTCCAGGATTTTTACCGTATTTTATATTTAGAAATCGTCTTAAAGAATCTCTCATTAAGTTCAGGCCTACTCTTAATGTAGACCTATAGAATACTTGTTTATACAGTAGGCGATGCTCTAACTTCAGTTACAACAACGCAGAATCCTAAAGATCACAACATGACGTTATTGTTCTAATTTAATTAAAGTATGAACAACATTTTTTTATTTTTTACACCCCGATAATCCGTTCAAACTTCTTCGTTATCATAGACAGATTTTGGCTTTTGCTCAATAAGCAGAATTATCTCTTTATAAGCCAGTTCGTCTCAGTCTCCCTCTCGGTTTGTTTAAAACAAAAGAATGAATAAGTAAACGGCGGGCATATTCCCCCCTCGGTTCTTGCTTCAAGTTTTAATCACGTCCGTTTGAAAGTTGCAACGCCGAGGGTAACTTCGGTTTTCATTACCGGTTGGAAGAAGGAAGGAAAGATACTGTGCCGTGTTTCTGTTTGAAAACTTTTGGCTCCAGTATCGATTATCTCTCTCTCTCTCTCTCTCTCTCTCTCTCTCTCTCTCTCTCTCTCTATATATATATATATATATATATATATATATATATATATATGTGTGTGTGTGTGTGTGTGTGTGTGCGTGGGGTGTTGGTATGTGTCTATAGACACACACAAATACACACCATTATTATTATTATTATTATTATTATTATTATTATTTGCTAAGCTACAACCCTAGTTGGAACAGAAGAATGCTGCAAGACGAAGGGCTCCAAGAGGGAAAATAGCCCAGTGAGGAAAGGAAACAACGAATTCAATATATATATATATATATATATATATATATATATATATATATATATATATATATATATATATATACTGTATAATCAGTCGTTACTTGTCCACTGCATGTGTGTGTGTCTGTGTATACATATATGGATGAATTGTATATAGTACTTGGGCATATTATTTTACGCTTATAAAAAGTAGAAGACAGCATCTCTCAGTAAAAAAACTCTTGTGTAGGCTACAAGTAGTAGTCAGCCGTGCGAAGTCTGCCCTCCAGCTCAGCTGGACTCGCAAGTGGTCTTCAGCTTATCCATCTTGTCGAAGTATTTGTAAGGGTTTAACGGCGTTGCAAAATCTCCCTAACGTTGGCAATAGAAAAATTTAGGTTTTCCTCTAAAATAACATTTTTTATTTACTCTTCTTAGAATATTTTATTTTCTTTTTTTTCCTCTCCTCATTGGGCTATTTTCCATGTTGGAACCCCTGGGCTTATAGCATCCTGCTTTTCCAACTAGGGTTGTAGCTTAGCAGGTAATAATAATAATATTATTAATAGTAATAATAATTATAAATAATAATAATAATAATAATACTAATAATAATAATAATAATAACATAGATCTGGATTTTTATTAAAATTATTATCTTCTTGTTATTATTATTATTATTATTATTATTATTATTATTATTATTATTATTATTATTATTATTATTATTATTATTATTACTTGCAAAGCTACAACCCTAGTTGAAAAAGCAGGATGCTATAAGTCCAAGGGCTCCATATATAGTATAATTGCCCCTTTAACCTTGTATAGGAAGTACAGTCACTCATATAAATTGATGGATGTTCGGGTGTTTAAGAGAGATTTCCATTTCACCCCTTTCTGGACGACAGGTGTCTTTAGTGCAAGACCAGTCGAATATTGAACTACCTAACTCTGCTGTAGTAATTGTTAACTTTTACGAGTATGTTATTGATCTGTTTTTTTTTTCCACGTAGATATATATTACAGAGGTTCTGTTCTTTCCTTCTCTTCTGCCCTGTTGTTTTTCTCTCGCCTTTCTACTTGTAGTCAGTGAATTAGATGGGATGGTGGATCAGTCCAGAAATAATTAGCAACAAGAAGTATTTCATGACAGTGGGTGGAGAATTTTGTAGCATACCATAAAAAAAACCTCCCTCTGGATCTTAATTTTTTTTTCCAAAGACTCATTAAAAAAAAAATGCCAAGATGTATGATTTTTCCCTTTTTCAAAATTGGATTAAATGGGCACTGCTAGTCTTCTGTTATAAAGCTTGACTCTGAAAAAGGATTGTTCATTAAACTATTCCATTGGAAGCCTAATTTGATTTGCACAGGCTCACATTGTTAGCAGTTGTCTGTGTCATTTAGACCATTATGCCAAATGCTAGGATCTTTGAGGGTCATTCCACACTACTTACACCTACCCTATAAATAATTTGTGATATCCTGAAATTCAATTATCTAACGCCACGATCGAAATCAATGGGACTTGAATCCAGTTGTGCCAAGCAGTACACGGAAATTAAATCCCATTGTTAGTAATATTGATAGTAATGGCGAAGGACTTTGCGGGCATGGTGAAATGATGTATTTTTGGGGATTAATTTAATAAACTAAACATGTCAGAGTCAAGCTCTTGGGAGGGAATGTATTGTATAGGCTGAGGATTGGCCATAGTTGGCCAAAGCACAAAATCTTTTCGTTTTTTTCTTCTTTTGAGCGATATTCATGCACAGTTTAAAAGTACTTCAAATTTTGCTTATTATAATTTTTACTTCTTTGCTTGCTTTATCATTCAGTTGAATTTATAGCTATTATTATTATTATTATTATTATTATTATTATTATTATTGCAGTTGTTGTCAATTACTTATCTTTTCAAAGTATTTGGTATCAATTTTCACCAACAGATTTCAGTTATGTTTAATTAATGATCATTTTTATTCATCATCTTTTTTTTTCAAATACTTTGGTAATCATTATTTGATGCTTCTACTGATAGTGGAGAAGATATCAGAAAATTTTCCGGAGAATCTTCCATTTCCGGAACTAGACACCAAAATTAGCACACAGACTCGTCGGGGATTGCTCTTTTTAATAAAAAGGATGCTATTGAATTTACAGAAATATTGCATTTCGCAATAAGATGGCAAAGACTTGCCTTATCTGAATGCTCTTGATGTCAAATCATACTTTTTTTTTTTTTACTGCGTAGAGTCCGAATTTAGAAATATGTACTTACCCATTGACTTCCTCATTGCAGTAGAGCAATGTCAACACTCAATCAGGACACGCTGGATGGCACCACTGTTGTGAACCTCAGTATGGGGCTCAGTATCAGCCGAATGATTATTTAGTGTGCCTAAATCATTATTTTAGCGTCCCAGATGCTGTCTAATAAGCCCTGGATCAATAAGCAACCATATATTACCGGTTGTACCAGCGCAGGAGAGCCGAGCTAAGATTAACAGGTCTATAGCCCTTTGCATGTAGTGTCTTGGTTGCTGAACAGACTACAAAGGACTTGAACGATACTGTATGAACGATCAAGCTAGATGTAAGTCATTTATATTTATTCTCGAACCTAGTCGTATCTCATACCTTATTCTAAATGATTGAGATCAAGGTGGTAAAAGGATAAATCCTCGGCTTCGATTCACGAAATAAAGATAATTACCATAGTATGATACCTTGAATGCCATTCACCAAGATGGCAAGTAACAGACCCAGGGCTGTAAATTCCAGACTGAATGAAACAATTGTTGTTCTTGCCAGAAGAAGAAGAGTGAAGAGCTCAAATCACCATGTGCATAACAACCACAAAAACATAATGGCTAAACTATGTGACTAATATTTCCCTCTTCCATGCAATAAATGAGATGCTTTTTGTTCTGGGTCCATCACTGTCATCAAGGCAGGCGGGAGTGCAATGGGCATGACGGAAGACCTATCAGTACGGAGATGGTGGATGGTAGCTGGTCCTGAAGTCAGCCACTTGGGTATACAGTATGAGGCAAGAAGTGGGATCAAGGGGGTTCTAAACACACCATCTAGCATGACAAAACAGAACGAGCTCAGTGTTCCTTGTGAGAATATAAAAGCTCTCACAAGGCATGCAAGATGTGAACAATCTTCTCCAGGCTGAGAGTTGAGACCTGCTTTCACTTGATGCAAAGAACATTGCTCACTGAAGTTTTATCAGAGCTGGTTAGCGCACACTTTGAGAAAGGAAATGTCAATTTCCAGGAGTTTATTAAGAGACTATAGTACTATATCAGATTCCTCTCTGGTTAAAGCTCATTTTTCCTTTGCTTAATTTTCGAGTCAACATAATATGAATCTCTCTATTAACTTTTAAAGGACAAAATTGAATAATACTATTTTATTTTGATATGATTTCAAATGAATAGTTTATTTATAAAATCATTTATCAAAATTTTGTGTTTAGGTCCTGTACAAAAGAGAAAAATAAAATAAATAGATGGAGAGAGTTAACTCGAGCGGCCGACCCTGCTATACAATGGGAATAATGAGGTTGAAAGATGCAGACAGTTACTTGAATAGCTAAACCCATCTATAGACGATCCCTTGTAATGAGAGCATAGCTGTTAGGAACCTTGTTTTCAATTACGGCTCAGCAATAGCTTATTTGGAAGCAACGGGTTCTCTGGTGTTGCAATAAGTATAAAATGATTGAAACATATCTACAAATACAATATGAAGTACATCTTTCAGGGGTCGGAAATTTATTCTGAACACTGTGTCACTGAGATGTGCTTTAAAGATAAAATACTTCTCACCCCCAACTTCAGTACTCCATATTTGTTAGTCCTCTGAATATTTCCATTCCCTAACTTGAATATCCAACCTAGAATATCCATCGAACAGTCACAAATAATTTCAAAGATTTCACTATAACTGTTATTTGTTCGTAATTATAACTGTCTAAAGTCCAAAAAATATTTATTGACCATGTTTGATACAATTCTTTGGTCACTTCCATTTTACAAAATGTGAAGTGTGAAGTAGGAGATGATGAATGATGATGAAAAGAGAAGTATTGATTTAAAAACTCGAGATAGAGACGACTGGCGAAATGTAACCGTGGCTTAGGGTCAATAGGCCTAGGAAGAGATGATGACCATATATATAATGAATTTTAATTCAAACTCTATACAATATGAAAATATTAAAACTGGTCCGTTTAATTCATGAAAAGTAACTTCACCAAAAAAGATTCTTTTAATTAATTTTCTTCCCTCGGAATCTGAAGTTATCTAAATTTCTGGGAAATTGCGTAATCGTTTGTACACTGAAATATATCATATTTGCTACTACTGAAGAAACAGGAAGAATACAAATGCTGGATTTTAGAATAATGCACAAAAGCAACGATGTTCCTGCTGACTGTAATGTCAGATATGCCTACAATGCAACGTTTAAAACATGTAGATGCAGAAGCTGTAATGTCATATAGGCCTACAATGCAACGTTTAAAACATGTAGATGCAGAAGCTGTAATGTCATATAGGCCTACAATGCAACGTTTAAAACATGTAGATGCAGAAGCTGTAATGTCATATAGGCCTACAATGCAACGTTTAAAACTTATTGATGTATTGCAGAAGCCATGACTCCGTTTTCTCTCTTTACTCGGATGTTCGAATGGTATTTCTTTTAAAAAATACTCCTTTCATTATTGACTTTTTTCTTATTTTGTGAAAGAGAGATAAAGAGAACTGTTCTTGATCACTTTATTCAAATTTAAGACAGAGAGAGAGAGAGAGAGAGAGAGAGAGAGAGAGAGAGAGAGAGAGAGAGAGAGAGAGAGAGAGAGAATTTGCCTTCACTTAAATGAAAAATTACTATGCAGCAAATGTAAATTAAGGTAATCTGCCTTTAGGAAATATGGTTATTGTGACAGAGACTAAAAGAAAAATGGCATCTCGTCCGTCCGGGAATTTGACGCCACGAAGGAAACCGCCATCTCTTAACACTGACTTTCTTTCTTCATAATTTGGGTCATTTCACGTAGCTCATAGATAATGTCAAGGTCTTGATTAAGGTCTACAGATCTTGGTTAAGTAAAGCTTGATACACGAGGATCATTGGTCCTGTGATGGTTGAGGCGGCTCTAGATGTTGCTTTTGCTTTTGTATCCTCACTTAATCTGCTGCAACCCCTGCTGGAAATGATGATAATAATAATGATGGAAAAGTGAAAAAACAAAATTGAAATCACGTCGACGTAGCCTAATCCTTGGCCCAAAAGAGTTGAAAGCATTTAAAAGGAAAACATGACTAGGGTTTTATGCTTTGATATAGGAGCATTTGAAGAATCTTCTTCAACCGAACGAGGTGGCAAAACAGTCCTACTTTATGTCAGGCAGCTGACGCTTAACTGAATGTTGTAAGCTATTTTCTAATCTTTCTTTCTATTTTGGCGCTCTGCCTTGTTTCCTTATCTGTGGCTTTCATCTAACTGATTTTATTCTTTAATTAGCGTATTTAAATAGTCTATAGATTCTTGAAACACTTGGGATTACCTCTGCTCCTCTCACTTTAGAGCAACTTGCACACAAGCAAATTACCTCCTCGATTTCAGGGACAAAATTGCTTATACAATTAGTTATCCCATATAATATGAATAATAAAATCACCTAATAATTATTATATGTTATTTCTACAAACGTATCATTCACATTAATTTCTGAAAATAAATAAAATTTTGATGGTTTTATAATTAAAAAAATCACATAGAATTTTCTAATATCGATTTATTATGAAATTATTTTGATCGGTATTTTGCGTGTAGTTTTCAATGCATAGGTTTTACTCTAAAAATTTCCAATTTCCATGTCTGTTATTTTTGGTATCAACCATCATCATTTTTAATAAAAGCTACATTTTATGCATAGCCTAAAACAATTATAGTGGTCTTAGACCTCTTTCCAAGACTTCATTCCGTTCTTTGACCATAAACAACTGCCTTTCATGATGTAAGTTTAAGAGTAATTTTATTATTACCATTAACCCTGAATTCGGTTGTGATGAAATTAGTTATGACAACCTGTTTTGCTTTTCCAACCATATCCTTGATTCCTGGCCGTCCTCTGAAGTTCTCTTCATGTTCCAAAATTGTTCTGTATTACTTTCTTTGCACAGGTCACAAACATCATCCCTGCAAGTTTATTTTGAGCAACTTTACCCTTGCTCTCATAATTAGAGATAAATTTGAAAATACCTATATTGGAAAGAAACTTTTGTTGGGCTATTTGTCAGTATATGCGCATTGGGATGGAAGCCTACATGAAATGAGAGCATGTAATCTAGTGGTTCTAATCTTTTCTAATTCTCGACAGAGTCGACTCTTTATGATTATATATATATATATATATATATATATATATATATATATATATATATATATATATATATATATATATATATATATATAGGTGTGTGTGCACTTATATAAATATGTAACGTCTTAATAGGTTTGCTGAAGGTAATCATCTACTCCCTAGTTTGCAATTTGGTTTTCGTAAAGGCCTTGGACCATGTGATGCCCTTCTTACAATCTCCAATGCTGTACAGAAATCCCTTGATTGTGGTCGGGAAGTTCGTATGATTGGCCTTGATTTTAGTGCTGCCTTTGGCCGTGTTAATCATGAGGCCCTTGTTTTCAAACTGAAACAGTTGGGAGTGGGTGGGTCGTTTCTTAGCATTATCATTGATTTTTTAAGTAATAGATTTCAAAGAGTTGTTGTTGAGGGGCACCATAGTGATTATAGGAATGTGATATCCGGTGTTCCACAGGGTAGTGTTCTTGGCCCATTACTTTTCATACTATATACACATGACATGTGGTTTGGCCTAGAAAACAAGCTTGTTGCATATGCAGATGACGCTACTCTCTTTGCATCAATTCCATCCCTTGAATGTAGATTTAGAGATTTAGCTAGAATTAGTGCATGGTGCAAATTATGTGGTATGAAGTTGAATCCTAACAAAACTCAAAGTATGATTGTAAGTAGGTCAAGGACGGTGGCTCCTCAACATCCGGATCTCAGTATTGATGATGTTTCTTAAAATTTGTATGACTCTTTCAAAATATTAGGTGTGATTCTCGACAGCAAATTTGCTTTTGAGAAACATATAAGGTCTGTGTCTTCTTCAATTGCACAAAAAAATAGGCTTATTGAGAGTGTCTTTCAAGATTTTCGGTGATCAATCTATTCTGAAGAAGTGTTTTGATTCTTTCATTCTACCTTGTTTTGAGTATTGTACTCCTGTCTGGTCTTCAGCTGCTGATTCTCATTTTAATTTGTTGGACAGAAACTTACGGTCTATTAAATTTCTTATTCCTGATCTAGATATTAATCTCTGGCACCGTCGTTCAATTTGTTCATTATGCATGTTGCATAAGATTTTTCATAACTCTGACCATCCTTTACATTCAGATCTCCCTGGACAATTCTATCCTGTTCGTAATACTAGGCAGGCAGTTAATTCTAATAGCCAGGCCTTCTCCATCATGAGGCTCAATACTACGCAGTACTCTAGAAGTTTTATTCCAGCTGTTACCAAGTTGTGGAATGATCTTCCTAATCGGGTAGTCGAATCAGTAGAACTTCAAAAGTTCAAAGTTGGAGCAAATGCTTTTTTGTTGACCAGTCGGACATGGGTCTTTTTATAGTTTATTTATGACATACTTGTTTTTGATGTTGTTAATAGTTTATATAAGACATGTCTGTTTTGACGTTGTTACTTTTTTTAGAATGATTTATTGTTAATTTGTTCCCTTCATTTATTTATTTCCTTATTTCCTTTCCTCACTGGGCTATTTTTCCCTGTTGGAGCCCCTGGGCTTAAAACATCTTGCTTTTCCAGCTAAGGTTATAGCTTGGATAATAATATATATATATATATATATATATATATATATATATATATATATATATATATATATATATATATTGTGTGTGTATGCACTTATATAAATGTGTGTGTGTATATATATATATATATATATATATATATATATAGATAGATAGATAGATAGATATATATATACATATATATATTATATATATATGTGTGCACTTATATAAATATGTATATATATATATATATATATATATATATATATATATGAATATATATATATATATTTATATATATATATATATATATATATATATATATATTTATATATATGCACCTATATGAATATGTATATATATATATATGCACTTATATAAATAAATATGTATATATATATATATATATATATATATATATATATATATATATATATATATATATATAAATTATATATATATAAATATATATATATATTATTATTATTATTATTATTATTATTAAATGCTAAGCTACAGCCCTAGTTGAAAAAAGCAGGATGCTATAAGCCCAGGGGCCCCAACAGGAAAAATAGCCCAGTGAGGAAAGGAAACATGAAAAGTAAGAATAGTAACAACATTGAAATAAATATTTCCTATATTAGCTATAAAAACTTTAACAAAACAAGAGGAAGAGAAACTAGATAGAACAGTGTGCCCGAGTGTACCCTCAAGCAAGAGAACTCTAACCCAAGACAGTGGAAGACCATGGTACAGAGGCTATGGCACTACCCAAGACTAGAGAACAATGGTTTGTTTTTGGAGTGTCCTTCTCCTAGAAGAGCTGCTTACCATAGCTAAAGAGTCTCTTCTACCCCTACCAAGAGGAAAGTAGCCACTGAACAATTACATTGCAGTATTTAACCCCTTGGCTGAAGAAGAATTATTTGGTAATCTCAGTGTTGTCAGGTGTATGAAGTCAGGGGAGAATCTGTAAAGAATAGGCCAGACTATTCGGTGTCTGTGTGGGCAAAGGGAAAGTAAACCGTAACCAAAGAGAAGGATCCAATATAGTACTGTCTGGCCAGTCAAAGTACTCCATAACTCTCTAGCGGTAGTATCTCAACGGGCGGCTGGTGCCCTGGCCAACCTACTACCTACACACATATATATATATATATATATATATATATATATATATATATATATATATATATATATATATATATAGTTTGCCTAAGTATATTATACATAAAAAATAATGGTGTCATTTGAAAAATGAAATTATTTATTACCTGGTTCTTTAATATCTTTAGACATTTTCGTCTTTTGAGATTTACTGAGGATTTAGTTAGACCCAACTTGTGAAGGTTTAAATGCTGTTTGCCCCTCCTTGCCTTATTGTTATGTGGGACTTGAAGTTGACACTTCTGATTTTATAATTCTTATGAAGCCTATAGGCCTAGAATTAAAATGAAGAAGAGACTGTGGAGAAATTTCACAAATCGTAACTTTATGCCCAGATAGACACCTTTCATAAATGACAAGATTTGATGCAAATATTTATTGTTGCTACCAGACATATAGCCATACCCTAGTATGTGTTAAAGACAAGATGACAGAGCCATATTATTATTATTATTATTATTATTATTATTATTATTATTATTATTACTGTTGTTGTTGTTGTTATTCGAGATATGTTGCTATTGTAGAATCTGCCCATTATAGGTGTGGGGGAATATGTCTGACCCGATTATAGCTTTCCCTTCGTAAATTAAAGTTGGATAATATAGTTAGATTTAATTGTATTTCTGGTACCGAAGATAACACACCACTTCGCTTATTCACTTAGTATCCTGCCACTGACGTTCCCCGGTTATCCAGCAAAACAGCACCAGGCTTTCTTTGGTCTGGTGTTGAATTCTCCTCTTCCTTCTCTCTCTCTCTCTCTCTCTCTCTCTCTCTCTCTCTCTCTCTCTCTCTCTCTCTCTCTCTCATTAGTAACCCTTTCTTATCCTTTTCCTTCTTCTCTTCCTCTACTAATAAAGGGCACGAGGTGGGGGGGGGGGGGATTCCCGTCTACAGTATGCAGCCAGACTGTTGCTATTTATTTATTATTGCATTGGACAGCGTTGAACATAACTTGTCACTTAGTAATAAATCTTATATTTCACTTTGTAAACATGTGTATGAATGCACAAAGTTGCTCAACTGTTATGAAAAATTTTATTATTGAAAAAATATTAGATAGTTAAAACAATTGTGCTACAATAATATTTCAGAAAAAAAGTAATACATTAATGAAACACGAATCCCTCTGAACACCTTGATTCCGTGAGACTATTCCTGGAACTGTGTCTGTAGATAGTCGGAGTGGGAAAGAGGGCTTCAAGAGGGAAAATAATCTAAGCTTAGTCCTGTTGTCTAATAATAATAACCATCTATGCATTTGGGTTATCAATTCAAAGTTATTACTTGATTTTGCTTATGTCGTTTTGTGTATGAAGCAAAAGGTAGTTAGGGTCTTGGTTTCGAAACTTGCAATAAATTATTTCAAGCCAAAGCTTAGGTAACAGTCAACGCTGCCTATATAGGTCTAATCTCTTGTAGAGTGTATTAAGGGAGAAGTAATAATGATAAATGAATAAGTGAATAAGCGAAGTGGTGTGTTATCTTCGGTACCAGAAATACAATTAAATCTAACTATATTATCCAACTTTAATTTACGAAGGGAAAGCTATAATCGGGTCAGACATATTCCCCCACACCTATAATGGGCAGATTCTACAATAGCAACATATCTCGAATAACAACAACAACAGTAATAATAATAATAATAATAATAATAATAATAATAATAATAATAATAATAATAATAATAATATTATGGCTCTGTCATCTTGTCTTTAACACATACTAGGGTATGGCTATATGTCTGGTAGCAACAATAAATATTTGCATCAAATCTTGTCATTTATGAAAGGTGTCTATCTGGGCATAAAGTTACGATTTGTGAAATTTCTCCACAGTCTCTTCTTCATTTTAATTCTAGGCCTATAGGCTTCATAAGAATTATAAAATCAGAAGTGTCAACTTCAAGTCCCACATAACAATAAGGCAAGGAGGGGCAAACAGCATTTAAACCTTCACAAGTTGGGTCTAACTAAATCCTCAGTAAATCTCAAAAGACGAAAATGTCTAAAGATATTAAGGAACCAGGTAATAAATAATTTCATTTTTCAAATGACACCATTATTTTTTATGTATAATATACTTAGGCAAACTATATATATATATATATATATATATATATATATATATATATATATATATATATATATATATATATGTGTGTGTGTAGGTAGTAGGTTGGCCAGGGCACCAGCCACCCGTTGAGATACTACCGCTAGAGAGTTATGGAGTACTTTGACTGGCCAGACAGTACTATATTGGATCCTTCTCTTTGGTTACGGTTTACTTTCCCTTTGCCCACACAGACACCGAATAGTCTGGCCTATTCTTTACAGATTCTCCCCTGACTTCATACACCTGACAACACTGAGATTACCAAATAATTCTTCTTCAGCCAAGGGGTTAAATACTGCAATGTAATTGTTCAGAGGCTACTTTCCTCTTGGTAGGGGTAGAAGAGACTCTTTAGCTATGGTAAGCAGCTCTTCTAGGAGAAGGACACTCCAAAATCAAACCATTGTTCTCTAGTCTTGGGTAGTGCCATAGCCTCTGTACCTTGGTCTTCCACTGTCTTGGGTTAGAGTTCTCTTGCTTGAGGGTACACTCGGGCACACTGTTCTATCTAGTTTCTCTTCCTCTTGTTTTGTTAAAGTTTTTATAGCTTATATAGAAAATGGGTAAGTAGCCTACATATTTCTAAATTCGGATTCTACGCAGTAAAAAAAAAATGTATGATTTGACATCAAGAGCATTCAGATAAGGCAAGTCTTTGCCATCTTATTGCGAAATGCAATATTTCTGTAAATTCAATAGCATCCTTTTTATTAAAAAGAGCAATCCCCGACGAGTCTGTATGCTAATTTTGGTGTCTGGTTCTGGAAACGGAAGATTCTCCGGAAAATTTTCTGATATCTTCTCCACTATCAGTAGAAGCATCAAATAATGATTACCAAAGTATTTGAAAAAAAAAGAGGATAAGTAAAAATTATCATTAATTAAACATAACTGAAATCTCTTGGTGAAAATTGATACCAAATACTTTGAAAAGATAAGTAATTGACAACAACTGCAATAATAATAATAATAATAATAATAATAATAATAATAATAATAATAATAATAATAATAATAATAATAATAATAATAATAGCTAAAATTCAACTGAATGATAAAGCAAGCAAAGAAGTAAAAATTATAAGCAAAACTTGAAGTACTTTTAAACTGTGCATGAATATCGCTCAAAAGAAGAAAAAAACGAAAAGATTTTGTGCTTTGGCCGACAATGGCCAATCCTCAGCCTATACAATACATTCCTCTCAAGAGCTTGACTCAGACATGTTTAGTTTATTAAATTAATCCCCAAAAATACATCATTTCACCATGCCCGCAAAGTCCTTCGCCATTACTATCAATATTACTAACAATGGGATTTAATTTCTGTGTACTGCTTGGCACAACCGGGTTCAAGTCCCATTGATTTCGATCTTGGCGTTAGATAATTGAATTTCAGGATATCAAAAATTATTTCTAGGGTAGGTGTAAGTAGTGTGGAATGACAATAAAGAGAAAAATCATACATCTTAGCATTTTTTTTAATGAGTCTTTGGAAAAAAAAAAAAGATCCAGAGGGAGGTTTTTTTATGGTATGCTACAAAATTTTCCATCCACTGTCATGAAATACTTCTTGTTGCTAATTATTTCTGGACTGATCCACCATCCCATTTAATTCACCCTGACTACAAGTAGAAAGGCGAGAGAAAAACAACAGGGCAGAAGAGAAGGAAAGAACAGAACCTCTGTAATATATATCTACGTAGAAAAAAAACAGATCAATAACATACTGGAAAAAAACAGATCAATAACATACTCGTAAAAGTTAACAATTACTACAGCAGAGTTAGGTAGTTCAATATTCGACTGGTCTCGTACTCCCAGACACCTGTCGTCCAGAAAGGGGTGAAATGGAAATCTCTCTCAAACACCCGGACATCCATCAATTTATATGAGTGACTGTAAGTCTCTGTCAACATTCAAGTTATACAATTTGAATGGTCATTCATCCATAGCAAATACGTTCGTTGAATACTCGTACTGTAGCCACGGGACTCGAAACTAAAGCTATACTCTCCTTTAATGGCATCTGTTTGTTCGAAAATAATTTATAGCGCGTAATGTGCAGCTCTCATTGCAAGCTGTAGTATTTTTATTCTTATCTTTTATTATGAAATACACATTTACAACATTACATCATAATATATTTACATAAATAGTCTTTCATTTTACATATAGTGTATTTACAATTGAAATTTTTACTATTTATCTAAATATTTTTTAAATCAAAAATATATCTAGTCGTGAAAACTTTTTTAATAGAAGTTTTAAATCCTATTTTATTCACAGTAAACGTATTTGTCATTCTGTTTTTTAATGTTTAAGTAATTAATCAATTATTCTCGTGTGTACTTAGGCATTGCGCGATAGAGATACTTGCATATGTTCACGACTGGTACAGTCTTTTCTTCATTGATGTAGAATGCATCAAGTGTCAACATGCTGTGGAATGTCTGTGTTTTAAAACTAGTTTCTATTTACGATTAGTGAATATTTGTGATGATAAACTTTATATCCAGTCTTGTAGTTTGTCATAAACAGTACTTGTATAGACAGATTAGTTTGTGTTTACTTATCTATTACTCTCTCTGAAGTGAAAGACGCTGAATGCGGTCACGGTACACCCGACAGACTACCACTTCACTCCCGTTTAACCTTTTACTTTTGTAACATTCATTGCATTTATACAGTATGATGTAGAAGAATTATGCTTCATCTGGGATATGTATAAACCCTTTCCTGCCTCTTGTTTTTCCCTTGGGTCTTTAAACTCTCTCTTCCATATTCATCTCGGAGTTTTCGAAACTTTTTCCTGCCTCTTTTTTTTTTTTTTTTTATTCTTTTGTCTGTGAGGTTTTTAGATTCTCTTTTCCACAGAGAGAGAGAGAGAGAGAGAGAGAGAGAGAGAGAGAGAGAGAGAGAGAGAGAGAGAGAGAGAGAGAGAGAGAGAGAGAGAGAGGCCTATTGCCCCGCCTTTCTTATTCATCTATCTCACTTGTATCATCATAATGTAAGTTCGAAATTATCATTTCACTTCAAAGACGTCTTGCAGTCGGAACCTCTGTAGAATTTCTAAGAAAACCAGACAGGAGAATAATGAATTTAACTGCTAGTGAATGGAAGTAGAATATTTATTTCGTCATCTGGAACGCTTTCCCAACCCTTCCAGTTAGAAGACACTAACAACAAGGAGACCCACTCGAGACTCCTAACATTACTTGTTGCTGGAAGGTAGTGCTCTGAAGAGGCTCTCTCTCTCTCTCTCTCTCTCTCTCTCTCTCTCTCTCTCTCTCTCTCTCTCTAGAAAGAGGCCAATTAAGGGAGTGTTTACTTGACGCTTTCTGGGTGCTCCTCACTTTATTTTCTGATGACTAGTACTTTTTTCTCCTTTTCAGGAGCCTACTCCTTGAGAAACTTTTCTTAAGAGTAAGTTCTCTCTCTCTCTCTCTCTCTCTCTCTCTCTCTCTCTCTCTCTCACACACACACACAATGATGAAGAATGTTAGTTTAGATGTATTATTTTCCTGAAATATTTACCCTTTCCTTCCTTGATTTAGCTTTACAAATCTTTCTGCTCTTTTTCGAAAGTCTGTTCTAAAAAATAATCTTTACGTAACCATGTTTTACGGTGTCATTCGCTCTCGATTTTATTTTAAAAGAAAAAAAATGTCTCTGTTCAAGTAGAAAATTTCACCGTCGATTTAATGTGTAAATGTATTTATCAACTATAAGTAATAAATTCGTTAGAAATACTTATAGATTAAATCGTCGGTTTGATCTTCGTTGTGAAAATGTATCTATGAACTATAAGTAATAAATGAATTAAAAAAAATGCATGAAATATCGTCGGTTTGTCGTTCGATCTTAAATCCGAGGTTTTGAATCGATAATTGTTTAGTTCTTCGTTTTGGTAGAACTATTTTGAGATTCATATAAATGAAAACATTTTAAAACCTTAAAGATGAGTCGAGTAGCTCTCCACGGGGTCTGTCAAGCCCTTAAAAACTTTTTCTCATCCAAATCTTCCTTCACAATTAAGAAAACAGTCTAGTTGCCTTTGCCAAAATGCGAAGAGTATGTATTCAACCCTGGATGTTTAGTTTATTAGTTTGTAATTAACTTCATACAAAAACTATAGTACCGGTTTTGACCTAATTTGGTAGTCATGTTGGGTGTAATACAAGGATGAATCTGTAACATTTTGGATTAATTACATCAAAGTACAAGTACGCAGCAGTACTTTGAAAATAATCGCAAGGTTAATTAAATGGCAGATATTTTGTTAGTTTATATTTTGTGTTTGAACAATATTAAGCAAAAACTACTTAACCAGTTTCAAGGAAACTTGGTGGACATGTGGGGTATGACCCAAGGACAAATCCATTAGATTTTGAAGAATATACATCGAAATACAAGTGCGCAGTGGAGTTAAGATAAAATTAGAATGTTTAGCATGGCGAAGGCATGCACTCTACTGAGTGCCTTTCTAGTTAATCAATCTACTCCTTCTGCTAGTACTTTTGAGTGGATGTAGTGGTTATCACGGTGGTAATAATAAAATTAAGCAACGGTAATATTCTGACTTGATGTAATACATTAACCATTATTTGTTTGATTTATATATATGAACGAGTAAGAAACTTAGTGAAGAGAAACATTTGCGATGTATCGTTGGGGGTGATATTGATTGAATGGGGCTATCCAGCTTGATAACCTTGGTGGTAGATTAGTTTGTTTAGACAATATATTATTCATGGGATTTCAGTGATTGAATTCTCTGAGTGACTGGATTTTTGCAATTCAGGAACCCTTGAAAGTCCTGTGCCGTTTCCAAAGATCCTCCACTGCCTTTTTTCTTCAGTGTCCAGGGGCTGTCTTCTTCTGGTGGAAGGCAAATATCCCACCGCTTCTCATATTGGGGTCTGCATTTTGTGACCGAGAGATATCCACTGTATAGAATTTTGTTTTCTTCATATTGATGGTTTCCTATGTCGTTTTCTCATTAAAAAAATTACGAAAATCAAAACATTCATTTGGATAATTACTACAGCATTGATGAATGAAACCTACTGGGATTTTGAATTCCAAATAAATCAAAAGCGTTACAAAGAAAACTTTATGTGATACTTTTATTATACTTTGGAAGTAATGTTTTGATAGATTTTATAACTATTTCTTACGGTAATACGAGGAATGATCATCCTAATCAGGCAGTTGAATCGGTGGAAATAATAAAGTTCAAACTTGCAGCCATTTTTTTTTCCACAGGCTCACCTAAAGGGGCCCATACACGTTCAAAATAATCGTCAAAATTTTGCATCAAAATTTTAATATCAAAATTTTGATGCAAAATTTGAGCGTGTGTAGGACGTTTTGACATCAAAACGTCCTACACACACTCAAATTTTGCATCAAAAATTTGATATCAAAATTTTGATGCAAAATTTTGACGATTTTTTTTGAACGTGTATTTAAGCCTTTAGTCTCTCTTTAGGCCTTTAGTTTATATATGAAATGTCTATCTTAATACTGTTACCGTTCTTTAAGTATTTAATTTTAATTGTTCAATACTTCTCTTGCAGTTTATTTATTTCCTTATTTTCTGTCCTCTTTAGTCTATTTTTCCCTTTTAGGGTCCCTGGGTTTACAGCATCCTGCTTTTCCTAGTCGGCTAGCTTGGATATTAATGATAACAATAATAAGCTTAATATTATATCAATTACAACACCATTAGTAACATAGCTGACGGCTTGCTGATGTGTGTTAATTATTGAGATTTTGTACTGTTTATCCTAAAAACATTTAAATATGGTTTCAGCTATTCAGGTTCCCTCATAAGAAGACTATTTTTCTAAAAGGCAAAGCGGTGTAAGTGCGCGGTCTCTCTCTCTCTCTCTCTCTCTCTCTCTCTCTCTCTCTCTCATATATATTACTGTAAATTCTGCATTTTTTTATGTCATTTCTACAATTCCATTTATTTTTGCTACAGTATTGATTATTCTAATCTTATATATACAGTATATATATATATATATGTATATATATCATATATATATATATATATATATATATGAGAGAGAGAGAGAGAGAGAGAGAGAGAGAGAGAGAGAGAGAAATATATATATATCCCTCCCGGCATTCCTTTGATGTTACTCACTAACAGTAATTACAACGACATCAACAATGATTTTGCTCATTAAAATCTGTGCGTAAAATGTGAATCTGCCTGATGTAACTCTTATTTTCTTTACCTTTGTTTTTTATCTGGTGGAAAGTTTAATCAATCTACGAGTGTCTGGCCTCATTTCACGAGCATGTGTACATATGTGAATATTTTTTTCTTGGTTTTCCCCTAAAGAATACTTATTTAAATTATAATAATCAATTACAGTAATTAATCACTAGGGAAACATATATATTTTAACATCTATCGTATGGAAAAATTTGATAATTTTATATTACATACACCATGTTCAAATATTCTAGCGTTAAAGCGTCACTAACTGAGAGAGAGAGAGAGAGAGAGAGAGAGAGAGAGAGAGAGAGAGAGAGAGAGAGAGAGAGAGAGAGAGAGAGAGAGATCATCGTCATATGTCGATTATTAAAGATCCCACAACAGACCTTTGAGGAAAAAACAATCCAAATAAATGAAGTCGTTTTGAGTCTTCAAAGAACCAATTTAAATCTTCGATGTCTCTTACCGGCTTATGTCAAAGATTCTCGGCGTAGCCACCGTGAGATCTCAGTCAGAAAATAGTATCCTTAAATGCTACCCAAGGTCATTGGGGCTTTTATATACTCCGATAAGAAATTATAATTCATTCTCTGAACAAGAAAACGGAGTTGGATCTTTTGGGCAAAAGCATCTTTTATTTTTTTATTCACTCGTTTCAAGTCTATGCTTATATCATTTCCATCCATTTTTCAATTCCGAGGTCCTGATACACTCAAATTTTGGGTTACCAAGACTGAGATCGATTTCTTTAACCGAGAGTAGATTCATTGATGATTTTTTTTTCTTTACTGAATACTGTATAGTTTTGGACGTTTTGCGTAGGGAGTTACCTATAAACATAAAATTTCGTGTCTTTGGCTCGTTGATCTTTTGTTTTATATTTTTTCAAATATACTTTATACTTGTATTGTTTGATTTACTACTTTTTTTCATTTCTCTATGTCATCTAAAACTTCTCTACTCCCTATTGTTATAACTAACCGCTTTTTGGTTTTATTTTTGTTTAGTAAATTTAGTTATATTGCATATTTGACTTATCATTATTATTATTACTAGCTAAGCTACAACCCTAGTTGGAAAAGCAGTACGCTGTAAGCCTAAGGGCTCAAACAGGGAAAAATAGCCCAGTGAGGAAATGAGATAAGGAAATAAACAGTATGATAAGTAATGAACATTAAAAATAAAATATTTTAAGACTAGTAACAACATAAAAATAGATATGCAGTTGAAGAATTTAATTCTTAATTTCATTAGCTTCATATTCACAAAAACGCACATTAATGATAATTCTATTTTTCCAGGCATATTATTATTATTATTATTATTATTATTATTATTATTATTATTATTATTATTATTAGCTAAGCTACAACCCTAGTTGGGAAAGCAAGATGCTATAATTATGCTCAAGGGCTCCATCAGGGAAAAATAGCCCAGTGAGGAAAGGAAGTAAGGAAATAAATAAACGATATGAGAAATATTTAACAATTAATATTTTTTTAAACAGTAACAACATCAAAACAGATATCTCATATATAAACGATAAAAAGACTTATGTCAGCCTGTTAAACATAAAAACATTAGTTGCAAGTTTGAACTGTTGAAGTTCAACCGATTCAACCACCCGATTCCGAAGATCATTCCATAACTTGGTTCCTCTTGTTAAGAATTGTCTTCAGTACTTTCCTCCAAATACACGAAAAGAAAACAAAGAAAAAAAAAGACTAACAAAATCCTTATTGTCTTCTTACTATGCACGTGGCTTCCCTTAAGAAGAAAAGTTTATACCTATTACGTGATATTACTCTGATAAGTATGGTTTATCACTATAATTGCTACATAATCTATACCTTTTATAGGAATGTTCGTCATAGCAAATTTAGTGTTTAGTTCACGATTTGTCTATCATCATAGAATAAGTTATTTTATTCAATACGACTCGAATTTATATATACAGAATATTGTGATATATACATACATACATACATACATATATATATATATATATATATATATATATATATATATATATATATATATATATACATACATATATATATATACAGAATATTGTGATATATATATATATATATATATATATATATAATTATATATATATATATATTCATATATATATATATATATATATATATATATATATATATATATATATATATATATATATATATATATATATATTCATATATATTGTGGAGAATTTTTTATGGTTATGTTCTGAGTGGGAACTTAGTCCGGGAAAGTCTCCTTATAACAGTTACATAAAGTTCAACAGGGGAGGATAGGAGCACTTACTCTCGGGGCACAGACACCCTGCTAATACTTTACTGTCACAATTCACTAACCATCACTCTTTAAATACAAAAGGGGGAAATTTTACTGTCCAGAGGCCGAAGAACTCCACACGTAGGATTAACAATAATTTATGGCCTACTCTAGCTTTGTCAGGTCTATAGTCATCTCATTCTCAGGCTCTGTTCCGGCTCCGTCCCAGCTACCCCAATGAAATGCTGGACAGGTATTTTACGTTAATGTAATGAAGACAAAATTCAAAATGGGAGCAGTGATGCAAAGTAGTTTAAAAGTTTAAAGATAAGGATCTTTACCTTCGAAGCAAATATATTAATGCAAAGTACCTCGCTGTTACCACCTATAGACTTACTCTTCAAATATTCCCAGTTTAAACATTAAATAAATGAGGGAGCAAAAATACTAAGAAGGTTTAATTAACCTAATATTGATTTATTCACAAATTTACATTAAAGGAAAACGGTCATCTTAACAACACAAAAATGGTATCAAAAGAAATGCAATTCAAATAATGAAAAATAGTTGATTAGACGCGTGGTCTACAATAATTAAAAATCAAAATGGGGTCGGACACGTGGCCCATGTGACCCAGAGACTGTGTTAGTCTCAAAAGGCAAAAAATTGTATAGAAAAAAATATATACACACAATCCCACCGCACACAGTCCGAATAGTGTAAAAGCCAGGTTCCATATAAAGTTAAAATTAGTCTAAGCTAATAAAAAATGGGGGAAAACTAAATGGCCATTGATGTAGTACCTGCACTCCTTTGAAGTTTAGTCCAATGCCCGTGATAGCTGTTGACCTGGTTGCACTTTGCAATCTTTTCTGGCCCACCCCAAGAATCCTTTTTTGTGGTAATATGGTTCCCAGGTTCCGCTCCTTCACTATCTCCAGCCGGCAGCCACAGGACTCCTTGGCGAGTCACGTTTTGGGAGAGGGGGATGGCGGGGGTGAGCCAGAGGTGCATGGATTCACTGACCAAGTGACCCGGCAGGTCCGTAGGGCAGGGCCGCTTCTAGTTGAATGGGGCCGACGCTAAGGTCGAAGATATCACCTGGCTTCACCTTTCCAGACAGGTGAGGAGCTTGATGCGCACGGTAATCCATTGGGGGTGCCATATCGGGACTTAAGGACAGGGCAATATATTGTTGCAAGGAGTGCAGAGGAGGCAGGATTTTGTACTAAATACTCAGATAAATCTTGCTGCTCTGAGGGAGGTTATATATACAACAATCCTACCAATTCTGGCTTGCTAAAAATTAATATTTAAAATGATTAATTAGCAATGGACTGGTGCGATGGGCATACATCTTAAAGTTAACAAACCTTAATTGGTAGGCTATTGAGAAATATAGGATGCATTAATTCAGCAGTATTGAAATTTATATTTAAAATTCAGTTTAGGAATTTAATCTCAACCCACGTAGTTTAAGAAAAGAACCAACATACGCCGGGGTTGCTACTAAGGCCCTCTGTTGTGCGTATTTACGCTGTGACGTCACGAGCATGGCGTGCGCCACTGTCAACAAGTTTAAGTTTAGATTAGTCCTCCCTATATTCGTTAAAGAAAACTAGATGTAGGAGAGAATGTTTAAGGGGTAGCTATAGTATTAGTAGAAGAGAGCTAAAAATACGATTAAAAGAAGAAGAGTGAAGAAAATTCTTCACATATATATATATATATACTGTATATATATATATATATATATATATATATATATATATATATATATATATATATATAATATATATATATATATATATATATATATATATATATATATATATATATATATATATATATATATATATATATATATATATATATACACACACACAGATATATATATATATATATATATATACACACACACAGATATATATATATATATATATATATATATATATATATACATATATATATATATATATATATATACATACATGGTATGTGTGTATGGTTTAGATATCTAACCTGTATAATTATGGTGTTTTATGGTTAATATACTGTACAATACATATGAGAGAATTGGTAGCACAAAAAAAATCTTATCTAACGAGTTTACTATTCATTGTCAATGTTTAGCTAATAGGCTACATCATTATATTCCTTGCCTGCAACCTTCCATAACTTGAAGTATTAGTCCGTTCAAACTAATCAATTGAGAGTCTAAAAATAACTCCCATAGAGTACACCGGGCGTTGCACCTCAGAATGCAGTCATTGTTGCTTCCTCGATCAGGAATAATGACAAAATTATTAATTTGTAGCATAAATTATAAACTGCGTCAATTTGAATCGATTCCTATAATCTTACATTAAATTACATGCTATATTATCTAAAGTTAAGGTGGACTGTTTTCGAGAAACTATAATCAGAACTCATTTATTAACATGTAATGTAGTTCAGTATATAGTTATTTTATCGTATGTTAATCTAACAAGTAAGACGTTAAAATTAGCTATTAACCGCTTTCTAATTAGAGGACATTGATATAGAATCGTAATATCTGCGGTACGCATTTAAGAAAAAATTCAAGTCTGTTTAATGAAAAGGAACAATACAACCACTTTAATAGAATGAGATTTGATTAATAAAACAGAAGGAATGAATAAAACATAAGCGATATATTGAACTAAATTCTAATGTTGTTAATGTTCTAAAAATATTTTATTTTATTTGTTCAATAAGTCTCTTGTAGTTTATTTATTGCCTTATTTTCTCTCGTCGCTGGGCTAATTTTCGTTTGAGCCCTTGGGCTTATAGCATCCTGTTTTTCCAATTAGGTTGTAGCTTAGCTAATAATAATAATAATAATAATAATAATAATAATAATGATAATAATAATAATAATAATAATAATAATAATAATAATAATAATAATAATAATAATAATAATCTTCCAAATGTAAGGGATGGTAGGATTACTTTGATGGTTTTTGAACCTTCTACTTAACTTCAGTTCCATTGATTTTGTACCGTTCCGGGCTGGAAGTGGACAAATAACTCTAGACTCCATTGCTCAAAGTTCAACCGAGTTTAATGCTTATGTAAATATACTTTTGCATCTTTGTATGCCATTGTATTCTCGATGAAAAAAGTAAAGGAACCGATAGAATTCCCATAATTGTAAAACTAGTTTAACAAAAGAAAATGCACAGATACCAAAGGAAGCATGCTGTCAAAAAGCAAATTACCCTGGATGACCACTGGATGAAATATGAGAACAAATCCATATCAATATCAGACTTTCTAAACCGCTGTGCCGAACTGATGGATCATGTAGATGAATAAGAATATATCAACAATGTAGCATGCTGAATTTTATTGCTTCACAACTTTTAATAAATGTATACAATTTCAATGTTTATGGTTTTGTGTTTTATCTCCTTGTGTTCTTATTACCTTACTTGGTATCTGGTACATAGCAGCCTTGTTTGGTGCATTCAAGCCAAAGTAGTGGTACATAAGAGCCAGTACATAGCAGCCCAACAATGGTACATACAAGCCAAACAAGTGGTACGTAGGAGCCGGTACATAGCAGCTAGCATTCACTGCCACCCATCATTGTGTCGTAACGATTGTTTACCCGATGGGGACGGTCTGGTTGTGTGGACGCATCCATAGACATCTCACTTGGTAAAACTTGACATAAAATCATTATGTATTAGCTTCCCATCATAATAATAGAATCGGACTGTAGGTTATGGCGGCTTTTTATGTCATCAACATATTTGTCCGAGATTTTTAAAATTGTGTTCAGAATTTTCATTTCCAGCACATATTTCCCCTCGCTAGTCAAAGACTCATCTTCCCATCATATTCTCAGACCAAATCTGTTCCAATATTCCTATCCAAAACTCATACAGTACTAGAGTGCCCCTTTTCTCTGGTGCTTATCATTACTTCTGACAACGTGACAAAGTGTACCTAAATTCCTTTTTGTCTTATTGTATCTGATACTTTTTCCCTAATTTCATTTTAGTTTTCTGGTCTTTCTGTCTGTAAACATGAGAATATAATAATTTTTCCAATGATAATCATAGAATTAATTATTCTCACTCATCCCCATTCAAATACAGTACATACATCTGGTTATGTTTCTTATGGCCAGGCTAAAAAAAAAAAATAATCTTTAGATTGGGTCACGCTGGGCTGCTGGGCAGCTAGTGAGCTTGACGTGTTATGCTTGTTTCAAGAATCTAGTCACCACTGTTCTGGCTGTGCTGGCAGTCAGATGTACCTGCCTTCACAACTATGATTAAACCGCATCACACGCTTGTCACCCTTATTTTTGCTTGTGCTTGTGTCTTTGTGTCATGGACATTATTTGTCACTTTCGTGTGAATTATTTGTGACTTAGAATGTGTGCCTTTTGACTATGTTGACATTAATGCGTTCCTGTCCAGGCCCTAGTGGTCGCCCTTGTGGAACCTTTATGAACCGGATAGATTGGGATCCTCACCCAGTATGTAGGTATTTAGAGGAAAGAGATGTTCAATAGAATCTCCATGTGAGTATTGTAGGGAGTGGTCATCCTTCCAATGGGATAGATATCGTTAGAGGAAGCAAGCCAAGAGGGATCGTTCTCCTCCTCCTCCCTTGGTAAACGGTGAGAAGAAACGCAAGGCAAGTTTGCCATTGAGCATTATTTCCCATCCAAGTTCATGTCAGGATCCCTTTGAGGTTTGTGTCATGGAGGACGATAGCCCTAATTTCGTTACCATATTTCCCAGTGTCAGTAATGTGCATTAAGAAATTGAACCTGTTATCATCGTGGATTCCCTGGCTACGGCAACTACGCTCCCTGAGCCAGATCCACTGGATGCTCTATTCTAGATTATGCTACCTTGTCTAGAGCCCCCTCACCCCCCCCCCCCCGATTTGTGCTAAGTGATGATTTATACCTCTCTGATTATGCAGACAAGATGTTCCTGTTAGAAGTGACTTATATCAGAACAGTAGAAACATCTCCTCATTCCCATAAGGAACTTAAGAGTCAAGACCATCAGTTCCTCCTTGTACTGAGACGGCCATATTGGAAGATCCTGATTACCAGTCTCCAAAGCGTTATATTGAGTAAGACTTGCCCCATACGCCTAGAGGTCCTCGGCAGAAAGCTCCTCTAAAGAGCGCCCGGGATAAGTTGAGAGCTTTGTCATCTCTTTGCTTTGGCTGTGTTCTCCCTCCAGATTTGGCGATACTGTACCTTCATGTTCCAAGCAGCCTCTCCTCCCAAGCTTCCTAAAGCTTGGAAGTTGAGTGCATTTATTCCTGCCATTCCTAGAATTTTGTCCAAGAATGCCATTTGGCCAAATGTTCAGATTCTTAAATCTGAACATGCCGACAGATCTAAACATGATGACGTTGCTCTGTGCTGCCTTCACTGTGCATGAGGACACCACCACCCGCAGCCCAAGCATGCCAACAGATCCAAGCAAGTTGTCACTCCCAAGCGTCAAGACATCACTGAACACGCCGTCATCTTGAGGCCGTGAGCTTATTCCTCCATGTCACGATGATGCTAAGAAGATGGCTACTGTATTTGACCATCGGTTACTAGAGGACGTAATAAACCATATAGTTCCTCCAGAATTTTATAATCTCTCAGCCAGGAATCAAAGAGATAGAACCTCTCCCTAAACAGATAAGAACCTTGTCTTAAGCTAGAGACAAATTCTTTAATCATCTGGATCGACCACATTCTTATATTCAGTCTGAATGCTTTTCTATTATAAGAAATTCTTTACAGGTACAGGAACCGGATTCAAAGCGTGAAAAATCCCCCCCCCCCCCTTTCCAAGAATCACCCCTACATCAGATGTAGAAAAACGATTAGGTAGACAATGTAAACGTAGTCCTCGCCATAGACGTTCAAAAGAATTGGAGTATAATACTGAGAACTCTCTCTCGCCTTGTAGAACGAGTGAGCGAGAGACATTAACACCTGTCTCTTGATCTAGACATAGAAATGACTGCTCTTACAATGGGAGCGACATAATCTCCTGCCACGCCTTCTCCACCTCCTCTTCTCATTATCACTCAAAGGAAAAGAAGGATAAAGAGCTCTATTAAATCAGAAAATCATCATCAGAACATTATCACGATTGATAATTCTCCCGAGAATAACTTTGCGAGTACAAGCTCTACTGATGTATCCCCACTTAAGGCCCCAATATTGAGTTTGGAAGCCCCTAATTTTATTAAGATTATGAGACTAATCCGCCGCTTAGGAGGTTTAGATGAGCCTCTTTTAGCACAGACTACTAATAGACGATGTGGCATTGACGATATCTTCCTGCTGTCTCAGAATCCTAGACTTAGGTTTGATGTTACCTTTTCCAAGGAAGCAAAAGACACCCTTGAGGTATTGAACTCCCAAGTCTCTGCAGTAGAAAACTCGTTAAAAGCGAGTAGGTCATCAAAACTTCCGCCCTTACCTTTGCCATACAAGAGATGCTTTTACGTTAACTCTGGCACCTTTCAAAGCTCTCTTTGATCTTACCAGCCACAATCTCAGGTCCTGAACTGGCAAATATGGAGGTACAGTAGCTGCCATGGTAGCCATTCAGACCTGTTCGTGGATAGACCACTGGTCTGGGGAACTCTCAATTTGCTGTTTCGAGAGGAATCTCAGGAAGAAGACCATATGAGACCAGTTCAAGGAACTCTCTAGATTTGGCATCAAGGCTATAGAGTATCTCCTCCACCAGAATATTTTTCAATGGGGAAACTGCTCTGAAGTGGTGTGAGGCTGTCTAAGCGAGATGCTCTAGATAGCTGTCCCCTAGAGATGCTAGAGTCCCAAGGAACTCTGACCTCATCAACTCACCTCTCTTTAAATCCTCAGACGTGACGAAAGCAATAGAGACATTAGAAAGACTGGGACAGAGCCTAGTATTCAACAGAGCAGCAGCACCGAAGTTCCCCACTCCTCAGAAACAGAAAAAGAACTTATCCTTTAGGCAACCCCCCAACTGAGATGCCCCCTCCTTCCAATTATTATTATTATCAATTGCTAAGCTACAACCCTAGTTGGAAAAGCACAATGCTATAAGTCCAGGGGCTCCAACAGGGAAAATAGCCCAGTGAGGAAAGGAAACAAGGAGAAATAAAAGTCTAAGAACAGTAACATTAAAATAAATATTTCCTATATAAACTAAAAGAACTTGAACAAAACAAGAGGAAGAGAAATAATAGTGTGCCCAAGAGTACCCTCAAGCAAGAGAACTCTTACCCAAGACAGTGGAAGACCATGGTACAGAGGCTATGGCACTACCCAAGACTAGAGAACAATGATTTGATCTTGGAGTGTCCTTCTCCTAGAAGAGTTGCTTACCATAGCTAAAGAGTCCCTTCTACCCTTACCAAGAGGAAAGTGGCCACTGAACAATTACAGTGCAGTAGTTAAGCCCTTGGGTGAAGAAGAATTGTTTGATGATCTTAGTGTTGTCAGGTGTATAAGGACTGAAGAGAATATTGTGGCGGTGCCGAGTGAGGGTTGTGAACTCAAAGGCAGGATGCAATCAACTGAGTTATATTGTTATAGAACACTCTCCTTTATATACAAAACCTCAAGGCAACAGGACATAACAAGTTAACAAGACAGACAATGTTACAGAGGAAACAGCAGACATGAATTTTCATGTTCGTTTAGTGCGAGGGAAGAGCGAAGATACAAGCATAATATATGCAAAAGGAATTATGTACAATTGTGTGACACATGGTTGGTACATGGCTCCCCCCCTAAAAATGACATACTGTACATGTTGAATAGGGCGCCCTGATCTGGAGAGGCAAACTGTAGGCGGGTCATCTGGCAGAAGATAAGCAGGTTTTAGACGATCAATGGAGACCCAGTCTTCTTTGCCCCGAATGTTTAGTAGGAATGCTTTCGGACTGCGTCGGATCACAAGGAAAGGGCCCGTGTAAGGGGGCGTTAGTGGTGGCTTGCTAGTGTCGTTGCGCAGGAAGACGTGCGTTGCAGAGTGCAAGTCCGTTGGTATGTGATGCTTCGCTGGGTGCTTGTAAGTCTGGCGGCACGGAGTAAATTTTCCCACGACGTGACGTATGCGCTGGAGATCGTCGGAGAAGGTTGTAGATGGAAAAAATTCGGCAGGGACGACCAACGGGTCGCCATACACCATTTCAGCTGCCGAGACGTCGAGGGCGTCTTTAGGAGTGGTCCTTAGTCCTAGGAGGACCCAGGGAAGCTGAGTAAACCAGTTGCAATCCTTGCAGCGGGACATCAAAGCTGCTTTGAGGGTGCGATGAAAACGCTCAACCATTCCATTGGTAGCGGGGTTGTAGGCCGTTGTCTGATGTAGGGTGATGCCCAGGAGATTCGCTAATGACGTCCACAATTGAGAGGTGAAAGTGGTTCCCCTGTCAGAAGTAATATGCTCAGGGATACCGAATCTTGAAATCCAACCAGAGAGTAAGGCAGATGTGCATGAGGCGGACGTTGCAGTTTCCATGGGAATGGCTTCAGGCCAACGAGTGGAGCGGTCGATGACGGTAAACAGGTAACGATGTCCTTGTGATGTGGGTAGGGGGCCTACAACGTCGACGTGAATGTGTGCGAAATGACGCTGAGGTTGAGGAAAGGTGCCCACTCCTGAATCCGTGTGTCGATGTACTTTGGAAGTTTGGCAAGAAGTACAGGCGCGGACCCAATCCTTAGCATCCTTAGAAATGCCGTGCCAAATGAACTTTGCCTTCAGCAGCTGTGCAGTAGAACGGCATGAGGGATGTGAAAGGCCGTGAATGAAATCAAACACCTGTCGGCGCATGGGAGCAGGAATCCAAGGTCGCGGTCTACCAGTACTGACGTCACAGAGGAGGGTGGTGTTGGAGTCTTCGAGGGGAAAATCTTCCCAACGGAGGGACGTGCAGGATGTCCTACAAGCTTGATACTCTGGATCCTGTCGTTGGGCTTCAGCCAGGGCGTTGTAATCCAATCCCAGTTGAACGGCAGCCAACGTGTTTCTTGACAGGGCATCGGCAACGGGATTAATTTTCCCAGGGACGTATTGGAGGTTGCAATTGTATTCAGCCACGGCGGAGAGATGTCGGCGTTGACGGGCGGACCAGGCGTCAGACTGTCGAGTGAAGGCGTGCACCAGAGGCATGTGGTCTGTGCGAATGACGAAGGGCGTACCTTCTAAGAAATGGCGAAAGTGACAGACAGCCAAGTGCACCGCCAGCAATTCTCGATCGAAGGTAGAATAACCCAATTCTGCCTTGGACAGTTTTCTGCTGAAGAAGGCCAATGGGCGGGGCGAGCCTTTGACCACCTGCTCGAGTACTGCACCAATAGCGACGTCGCTGGCATTGGTGGAGAGAAGGAGAGGGGCGTGTGGGATAGAAAAAGTGAGAGCCGCAGCAGTTGATAGGGGCTTCTTTGCATTGCAGAAGGCTGCTTCTTGAAGGGGACCCCACTTCAGGTCCTTTGGCTTGCCCTTGAGGAAGGCGTAGAGGGGAGCAAGAGTGGCGGCAATGGCTGGCAGAAAACGGTGATAATAGTTGATCATGCCCAAGAATTCCTGCAGAGCTTTGACGGTCGAGGGCGCGGGGAAATTTTGAACGGCTGCTACCTTCTCAGGGAGGGGATGGACTCCTTCAGGAGTGATACGGTGCCCTAAGAACGACACTTCGTTGGCGCCAAAGGTACACTTGTCGTACCGGACTACAAGGCCGTTTTGTTGCAGACGGTCGAGCACGATGCGCAGGTGACGGAGGTGTTCCTCTTTTGAGGAGAACACAAGTATGTCGTCCACATAACATACACAGAAAGGGAGGTCCCCTAAGATGCCATCCATGAGACGTTGAAACGTGGCCCCAGCATTACGAAGGCCAAAACAGGAGTAATTGAAGGTGTATGTACCAAACGGAGTGGTAATGGCGGTCTTGGGGATGTCTTCTGGGTTCATAGGCACCTGATAATACCCCTTCAGGAGGTCGAGCGTAGAGAAAACCTTCGCTTTGTGCAGGTAGGAGGTCACATCGGCAATGTTTGGGAGGGGTTAGTGATCCGGTTCTGTTTGCATGTTCAGGCACCTGTAATCCCCGCACGGACGGAGGGAGCCGTATTTCTTCAGAACGACGTGTAAGGGTGACGACCATGGGCTGGAGGCCTTTTGGCAAAGGCCCATTTTCTCCATTTAGGCGAACGTCTGTTTGGCGGCTGCCAATCGTTCCGGTGCCAGACGTTTCTGAATTTTGCGAAGACTGGGGGTCCCGTCGTCTTGATATGGTGATAAATACCGTGCTTGGCAGGAACCGTGGGCGTTTGGCGAAGTTCTGGACGGAAAACTTCCGGGTACGACGTGAGGAGGTGGGCGTAGGCATCCGTGGGTGCGCTGATGTGGAGAGCAAGGTTAGAGGGGGTGGGTTGAAGAGGTGTCGACAAGTACGAGTCCGCGTTGACCAATCGTCGGTGGGCGACATCGACCAGAAGGTGGAAATGAGAGAGGAAATCCGCACCGAGGATTGGCATTGTGACGTCAGCAACGAGAAACTTCCAATTGAATTTACCGTTTCCGAACGATAATGTGAGGTTCTCGTAACCGTAGGTGGGTATCGCAGATCCGTTGGCAGCTACCAAGCGGACGTCGGCAGATGTAGACAGACTACGTCGTGCCTTGAAGAGATTCCTTGGCAAAAGAGAACGACAAGCACCTGTGTCTACCAAAAATCGCACGCCCGTTCCTGCATCCTGTAAAAAGAAAAGATTAGAAACATGGGAGGCCACCGCCACAAGCGATGGCCTACTTACACGTTTTTTGGCCACTGACAATCCCTGGCACATTTCTTCGCGGTTGCCCCGAATCTGAAGTGGTAGTAGCAAAACTGTGGCGGATGGGAGGTAGTAAGTGGCTGTAGAAGTCGTTCGTTGGGGCGCGAGCGATTGGTGGGTGGTGGGCGGCTTTGTCGCCGCTTCGGCACGTCACGGGGTAGGCGTGTATGTCCTACGGCATTCATGTCAGCTTCGGTTGACGTTGAATAGGCATCCTCGTCGTCAGGGGTGGAGGCGTTGATGGAGGTCTTGAAGTGGCTGTCCATAAGGGCGTCGGCTTTGGTCATCAAGTCCTTTATGGGTAAACTATCGATATCGGGTATGGCAGCGCGTACAAGTTCGGGTAAACGGCGTATCCAAAGGGCACGAAGTAGGTTCACCTCACGAGGAGAGCTGTCTGCGGCAGGTTGAAGGCGAGCGATACTGGTCATTTCCCTGAGGGCAAGCGAAGCCCTTTGGTCCCCCAACGGTTGTTGCGAGAGCTGAAAAAGCTTTGCTATACGGGCGGCTGGCGACGGCGAGTACTGCTGCAGAAGGTATGTTTTGAGGGCGTCATACGCTATTGGGGTGTTTCCTTGTTCACAAAGTCAGTCGGATATTTCTGGGAAGGTGTCCTCGGGTATCGCCGCGAGAACATAATCCGCTTTGGTGGTTGAGCGAGTCACGCCCCTGATACGAAAGTGGACTTCTGCGCGCTGAAACCAAGCAAACGCCTCTCCACTGGCGAACGGTGAAAGTTTCAATGGGGCGGCCGCAGCGCCAACTGCTGTAGTAGAGTCCGTCTCCGTCATAGTACCAACGATGGAGGGGCGAGGGAGGTGGGGGTGGAAGGCAGTGGGAGCGAGTCGACTTCCGGGGTCACCAATGTGGCGGTGCCGAGTGAGGGTTGTGAACTGAAAGGCAGGATGCAATCAACTGAGTTATATTGTTATAGAACTCTCTCCTTTATATACAAAACCTCAAGGCAACAGGACATAACAAGTTAACAAGACAGACAATGTTACAGAGGAAACAGCAGACATGAATTTTCATGTTCGTTTAGTGCGAGGGAAGAGCGAAGATACAAGCATAATATATGCAAAAGGAATTACAGTATGTACAATTGTGTGACACATGGTTGGTACAATATGGAAAGAATATGCCAGACTATTCGGTGTGTGTATGTGTGTAGACAAGGGAAAATTAACCGTAACCAGAGAGAAAGCTCCAATGTAGTATTGTCTGGCCAGTTAAAAGACCCCATAACTCTAGCGGTAGTATCTTAACGGGTGACTGGTGCCCTGGCCAACCTACTACCATAGACTGACAACAGCCTGGGAGACTGAATCCTAGGCCTAACTTTTGTCAGAGAGGTCACCCCTCCAGCTGAAGAGGACGTGGTGGCATCAGACCCTCCTGCAAGCCTACTACAGGTATCTAAAGAGGTGATATCAGACCCCCAGTGGTGGTTGGAGGAGGAAAACCTGTTACAGGAACACCCCCCCCAGGATCCTTCCCCCATAGTTCATGCTGTTCACAGATGCGTCTCACACATATGGCAATGGAACAGATCACCGGCTTATGGCCAGAAGAAGACAAGCGCTTCCACTTAAATTTCCTGGAAATGAAAGTAGCGGCGCAACTAGCATTATTCCACTTCTTCTCAAAGACTCTTGACAGGTCTCTCCGAGGTATTGATAAGCGACATCTCCATGGTAGTGACCTACATCTCCAAACAAGGAGGTGTAGCCTCTCCTACTATGGAATCTAGCAGTTGAGATTATAAAAGGAACACAGACAGTCCCCGATGATCTCTCTCTTAGCGAGGTTGATCCCCGAGAAGAGAAACGTCATTACAGACCAGCTGAGCCGTCGAGGGACGACAGTTGTTCAAAATGGTCTTTGCGTCCTCTAATGGCGAAGAAACTTGTGACTTTGTGGGGTTCCTCATCTCTGGACATGTTTGCCACCCATCTGAATGACAAACTCCCAGTGTATTACTCTCCAGTCCCAGACCAAGCTTCAGTGATGGAAGACACATTTCAACACCCATGGGACAGTCTGGACTTTTACACGTTTCCACCGTTATGCCTGATTCATCAGACACTGAACAGAGTCAGAACATCCAAGGGAGTCAGAGTAACACTAGTGGCCCCAAGGTGGCCAGCAGCGGAGTAGTATTCAGGCCTCCTGGCTAGTACAGTGGTAATGTGTTTGTCTAGCATTCGCATGGAGGCAGATCTATCCCCGCCCAGGATCGTGACTTTAAGCCGTTTATTGGGGAGACCACTGCTTTGCTTTGGCACCACAGTGGGAAATTGGGTTTGCCCAGCTGATGTGCTGGTGAGCATCTATTTTAATGAAACTGGAACTGAAACCAGACACCTTTAACCTTTACCTTCTCACCGATATACCAAGAGAACTTCCAGAATGGTCAAACCTGCCATGCCAACCTCAAAAATGAAAATTCCACAACTCAGTTCACAGCCTGTCCCTTCACGATTGGAAACTATCCAGCGTCTTCTCTGAAAGAAAGGCTTTTCAAAACCAACTGTGTAGCATCTTTCCGGATACTGTACCTCTGAAGGTCTTCCGCGGCAGTTTACCAGGCAAATTGGAAAATCTTCTGTGATTGGTGTCTTAGGGGCAATATTTCTTCACTCAAGGCCACTACTGTATTCACCTGATTGCAGACTTTTTATTGTTTCTAAGGAACAAGAAGCCCCTCTCCGTCGCTGCGGTGAAAGGCTACCACTCGGCCTTGAGTCAAGTATTCTAGCTGAAAGGTCCGGACCTCTTAGATTCGATAAGAATTTTCGAGCAGTCTTGTCCTCCTCGAGAACTAAACCTCCCTCATGATATGTGACTAGGGTCCTACAGGCTTTAAAGAAAGCCCCGTATGAACCTATGCATAAAGCCTTGGACAGAGACCTCGCCCTGAAGACAGTCTTCCTCCTTGCCTTAGCTTCAGTCAAGAGGGTGAGTGAACTGCATGGTATGTCTCGCCATGTGTCACATTCCAGAAGGTGGAGAGAATTATCTTTGTCGTTTGTTCTGGAATTTGTGTCAAAACTCAAAATCCAGTTGATAATGATATCAGATTTGACTCTTTCATGATCTTGTCTCCCAAAGAGGTAACTGATGACCCGGATGACGTGTTACTGTGTCCTGTAAGAGCAGTACGTAAATATCTAAAAAGGATGTAGTATCCAAGACCCAAAATCTCAAATTTATTTGTGATCACTGGCTGTTCCATAAAGATGGTTACCAAAAATAATATCTCTTTCTAGTTGAGAGAAATCATCATGAGAGCCAATACTCTTAAGTCCCCAGGAAAAGCGTCTTCAAGGGCCCCCTCCTTGAGCACATGATATACATGGACTTGCTGTAGCCCTAGTATTAAACAAAAAAAAACTCAGGAGCTAAAGTCTCCCCATTAAATGACTCTGAAGTTTGTATCCGTACAGGAATAAACTACATATTTCATATAGAATACTGTAATTTGTATTTCTCCTAGCTATACAAACCTGAGTTATTTACCAAAGGTCCTGCCTCAGCCACCTTTTGAGTCTTTAATCAGAAGTTTTAAAGTTAAAGTTGTCTGGTTTCAGTTCCAGTTTCATCAGAATATATGCTCACTAGAATGTCAGTGGCCTCCCCAGTACAGTAAACAGCTTAAACTCACGGTCCTGGGCGGGGATCGATCTGCTGCCATGCGAATGCTAGGCGAACGCGTTGCCACTGATTAGATGCTTGAGACATTCATAACCCAGCAGCATAGCATGATGCAATCAACTGATTCTTTTCTTTTTTTTTTTTTTTTTTGGGCTGTAAGAAACAAAACCAGAAATAACTCCATTAAATAACTCAAGTTTGTATAGCTAGGTAAAATACAAATTATATAAAATTTGTAGTATTGTAGGGAGTGGCCTGCCTCCCAGTGGGAGAGAGATTGTTCCCATTGTAAGAAGAGTCAAAAGGGATCATTCCCCTTCCTCATCTTCTTTTGGTGACAGTAAGAAATGTAGGCTCATTTTCTTCGACGGTCGATATCCCTACCATGCTCCTTGTTTTTTTTTAACCCTCTTAATCTCCAGTCATAGAGGACAATGGCCATGATTTAATTATTGTTGATAATTTTGTGAATGTGCTATAACCTACCCATGTACTGATTGATCACAAGTCATTGCTAGAGATGGATCCCTTGGCTACAGCTACTGCTCTTCCAGTGTCCTATCCAGGCCAAGTGTCCTTGGTCCCCGATTATTCCAATTAGCACAGATCTCCCTCACCTCCCACTAGTGTGCCAAGTGGTGAGTTCTTTATGGTTGGTTTCTGTGGAATGACTTTTCACTTTTAGAGGTTTCACCCATTAAAGTGTCAAAGGTCTCCCCCTCATTCCCATACACAAGCAACACGCCTTAGAGTTAAGACTGCCATCTCCCCATATATGGAGGCAGCCCTGTTAGAGGATCCATTTCCTTTACTTGCTTGTACCTATGATCTGGGCTTGCCTCGTTTTTTCGGTGGTTCTCGGCACTGCTCTCCTCTTACGAGTTCTCAGGACTTGTCTCAGAACTCCCCATCACCTTACATTGACATTGTTTGGACCGCTTCGGCAGTTTCCACAACCACAACTTTGGCTAGACTGAGTTATCTAAGTATTGTTGTTACTTCCCTTTCCAAGCAAACTGTACGCAAGCCAACTGTAACTACTGTACTACACATTCTTTAATTCCGTACCTGTTAGTTACACGTCCCATAACCTTGCTGCATCCTCAGGTTAACATGTTTGTATGTGTCGCTGTCCCTACGTGGGCTGACATAACTGAACGCACTGCCTTTACAGCATGTGATGGTATTCCTCCTCATAAGGATGTCATGTCATATGATAATGCACACACTGATCAATATGTCTACCCAAGTTCGTAAATAAATGGAACCCCTTTGTGTTTGTGTTTTTTCATTAGCTTCGACTTACTATCGGGTAGGTGTTTTTTCATTAGCTTCGACTTACTATCGAGTAGGTGTTTTTTCATTAGCTTCGACTTACTATCAGGTAGCTTCTACCCCCCAAATCTTAACTACCTTGGTCAAGCGCAACAACAATTTCCTATATGAATGACAAACTGGTTATTTTACCGCTACATACTCGAACAAGGACATTGCCTAATGTTCATAATATTCCAGAATTTACACGTTCTTCGGGACACCAGAAACCTATTTCAGGTATTTCTACTTTCAAGGTTCAGGATAGGAAGCGGGCACTGGAGCCTTTACCCGCTTTCCCTCGGGTGGTCCCCCGTCCTCCAAAACCAATGATGTTCTTGTGATAAAACATCGTAGATATGGTCCTCGCAGGAGACGCCCTACGTGTGGCCTTCCTCAGAGAGATCATACTTGTCACACAGGTCGAGGTCTGAGAAATGATTCCTTTTACTCCCTCACATTTGCAAGAGGTAGAGACACTTATTCTTGGAGTGCGTTTGACTCCTCTTATTCTTTCTCTGCCTCCTCTTCCTTCCATTCACAAAATGTCACTAGAGAGAGGAAGGATGTGCAAGGAAAAGTTAAATCATTTGGCGACTGCCACCCTCAAGGTGGAACCTCCAAATACCCCAAAACAAGAGCCTATTCCAGACTTATTATCTCACTACCATTTACGATACCCTGGACTACATGGCGCATGCAGGCACCAGCTCAACTTAAGTAACCCCCCTACAGGTTTCTACATCTGTCAGAAGCAACTCCCCTTATCCTATTCATGAGCTTAATCCGTCACTTGTATACCATAGACGAGATTCCTCGCGCAAATAACCAACAGTCGTTGTGTCATTGACACTATCTTTCCCCAATCGCAGAGTGCTAAACATAGATTTGACATGGCACTTTCAAATTAGACTCTGAACACGCTGAACTTGTTTAACACTCAAGTCAGAGAACTCACTCAAAGTGAGTAGATCCTTAAATAGCTCTCAAAAAAATTTTATGTTCATTCAGGCGCTCATCCAAGCCCACTTCCTATCGACGTTCTTTTTGCCAACTTGCTACCAGCGTACCTAACGACAAATTAACTAACCTACCCTCCATCATCTCTGGACCCCGAGATGCAAAATATAGAGGTGACATTCCTGGCTTAATCACAGTCACAGGAGACTTGAATAAAGAGGACGTCTTCAGGCAGTTCGATGATCTGGCAAGATCTGTAGCCAAGGTCCTGGAGTTTATTCTCTATCAGCCAATTTCCCTAGGGGGCAACTGAATCCTTAAAAGATCCATTGCAACCTTGGCAAGATCCACAAAATAGTTGTCTCCCAGAGATGCGCTCTGTATAAGGAACTCAAACCTGGTGGATTCCCGTTTCCTCCTTTCAGATGTGGCTACTGCAATTGAGAAGATGAAAAGATGATCCATTAAAGTCTTGAAGGCCACTCAGGAATGGCAGAGGCAAGGAACAGTGATATTGCCCTATCAAGCAGGACAATACCCTAGAGACTAACTATATTATATACATATGATCAGGGCCCAAGCCCCCTCTCCACCCAAGCTAGGATCAATGAGGGCCAGGCAATGGATGCTGAAGACTCAGCAGATAGACCTATAGGCTCCCCCCCCCCCACCATCCTTAGCTCACAAGGATGGAAAGGTTGCTGTGACCAATGGAACTAAAGAGTTTGAGCGGCACTCAAACCCCAGTCTGCCGATCACCAGGCAAGGACGTTACCAACAGCCCACCACAACTTATGAGAAGAGCTGCGTCGCCTAGGATGCCCATCTCTCAACAGCCCCTAAAGAACTTGCCATTTAAACACGTTAACCAGCAAAGGTATTTACTTCCTCCTATGTACTTCCAGCAGCCTAAGAAGCAAGACCCTCAGCCCACCTTTTGCCATAGAGGACACTCTTCAGGTCAAAGGAGTCATGGCCATTAGGGCTCCCACTAGGGAGGGCAAATCCCCCAACTTACCACCAGTATGGGAATGCCAACAAAGCCAATAGCATAGGTGGCAGTTCTTCGGGACTGATCCCTGGACCATGAAAGTTCTGCGTTCAGGGAATCTTGTCTTCCATTCGTAGACTGCCCACCCCCTTTGACTCTGACTCAGACAGTCCGACCCTGTTGTTTGAGAGGATCTACAAAGGTCCTCCTCCTACAAGAGGAGGTATCCAAGATGTTGGCCAAAGGAGCCATAGAAGAAGTATTAGATGTCTTCCCAGGCTTCCACAGCAATGTTTTCTTGGTAGAGAAGCTGACAGAAGGTTAAAAACCCATTTACTATGGGTTTCACAGACAGTGCAAGTGCGATTTTTTGCAATTATTCTGTAACGAACAGTCGTATCAATACGAGATGTTGCTATAGGGTATTACACCCAGTGAGGAAATTTATAGGAGTATCATGAATCATTTATTGTAAATAATAAAGACTTTTGTACCTATACCAAGAGGCAAAACTCATTAGCCAAGCAAGAAAACGAACACCAGGTTGGAAGAGCTCCGCCTGCCTACAACCCCCTTCACCTCCAACCCCCATTTTCTTCCTCCCCTCTCCTTTCTTCCCTCACCTGCCCTACGTCTTTCCTTCTCTCTTTCTCTCTCTCTGAATGTTGCTTTGATTTAAACATATTTTTTTACGATTTTTTTTTCTATCAATCTAATAATTATTTACATAACCAATACCATAGAGAGAGAGAGAGAGAGAGAGAGAGAGAGAGATGAGCAAACCAGTGAATAAAGCAGTCAGTCATCTGATAGGTAACAACCGATTGAATTGTTCCATATCTACAACAATAAATATTATAATTAGATAAGATAGATAGATAGATAGAGTGCTGATATTAAAAAAAAATCATACAAAATAAGTTGCAACTTAAGCTACCTTCTCAGAAAGAGAGCATGAAGGGAAGGGAAAGAACGGAGAGGGATGGATGGCGTGGAGGTGGAGAGAGATAGCTTGAAGCAGGGGGAGAGCAGGTGAGGGATGAAAGGAGAGGGAGGGAGGGGGTGGAGGTAGAGGTTCTGTATATTATTGTTCGGTTTTGTGACTGGATGATTGAGATTTTGCCCTTTGGCATAGGGGCAAGTGTCTTTATAATTAATAATTAACGATTCATTATACCCCTATAAATTTCCTCACTGGGTGTAATACCCTATAGCAACATCTCGTATTGATACGACTGATCGTTACAGAATAATTGCAAAAAATCGCACTTGCACCGTCTGTGAAACCCATAGTAGACTTATCACATTTGAACCTGTTTATCTTGCAAGCAAGGTGCAAAATGGAAACTGGCCACTGTTCATTGTAGGTAGTAGGTTGGCCAGGGCACCAGCTGCCCGTTGAGATACTACCACAAGAGAGGTATTGGATCCTTTGACTGGCCAGACAGTAATGCATTGGATCCCTCTCTCTGGTCACGGCTTATTTTTTCTTTGCCTACACTTACACAGAATAGTCTGGCCTATTCTTTACATATTCTCGTCTTTCCTCATACACCTGACAACAATGAGATACTTAACACTTCTTCACCCAAGGGGTTAATTACTGTACTGCAATTTGTTCAGTGTACTTTCCTCTTGGTAAGGGTAGAAGAGACTCTAGCTATGGTAAGCAGCTCTTCTAGGAGAAGGACACTCCAAAATTAAACCATTGTTCTCTAGTCTTGGGTAGTGTCATAGCCTCTGTACCATGGTCTTCCGCTGTCTTGGGTTAGAGTTCTCTTGCTTGAGGGTACACTCGGGCACACTATTCTATCTTATTATTATTATTTTTTTCTTCCTCTTGTTTTTTTGAAATGGTGTTGGGCAGGCTTAATAGAAGGGCCATGGTTGCCTCCTGGTTTATCAAGAGGTTGTCTTTTCCTTTTTCTGATTCTTTTTCTTCTCAAAACCATCCTTACTGTCCTCCCTTCTGTTGAAGTGGCTATCCTAGAGGGTATTTAGCCTTGCATGGTGTATCGGCTCCTCCATGTTGACCAGTTTTTCCGACTTTTTACTATAGTCTATAGGTATCATCAATCACTTTATTTATAATTCTGTACATATTGTTTTTGTTATAATTCTTGTTAATCTAGTTTTTAAGTATGATGTCTCTTTTTTTATTTCTATTAACTCTTATGCTGTCTGGAGACATTGAGCGAAATCCGGGACCAGTACGTCCTAGATTTCGTCAATGTCGTCTTCCGTATTGCAATATTCGTGGTCTTCATGCAAATATCCAAGACCTTACAGTTGCGTCCAGACAGTATGATATTCTTTTGTGCTCAGAAACTTTGGTTTCTAAAATGAGGCACTCATCTGAGCTCCTTATTACTGGTTTTAAGAAGCCAATAATGTTGAAATGTGATGCCATCCCTAGGGCCAGGGGAATGGCGGTGTATATTAGGACCGAGTACCCTGCTTCTCATAAGTCCTACTATCAATGTGGATGTCATGAGATTCAGGTAATAAAAGTTTGTGGCAGGCATAACAACTTTTATTTGTGTTCGATCTACCGGAATCCAGACATGGATGATTCTATCTTCGATTGTCTTCTTACCATTATGGCTAAGATACAAGATGATAGAAAGGCTTCTTTTGTCTTTGTTGGTGATTTTAATGCTTACCATAGGGAGGGGTTAAGTTCTATCTCTCCTACCGATCGCCATGGCTTAAGAGTTTTAGACTTTGCCTCTGAATCAGGCTGTGAGCAAATCATAAATGAAGCTACTCACAGGACTGGTAATTTCTTGGACCTCGTATACACTGACTCCCCTGGCGTTATAACTAGTAAGATTGGTTCTCCAGTCGGGACATCTGATCATGCCTTGATTTCATTAGTAGTGAAGACTGAGCAGCCTGTCCCTGATATATCATACTCTTGTAAAATTTATATGAAATCCCAAGCCGACTGGAATGGGATTTTGCATGATCTTTTGTGCTTGAATTGGTCACAATTATATAGTAGTGTAGATCCTGTTGTCCCTTTGAATGATAATCTAGTCAACATAATTGATAGGTGTGTCTCTTCTCGTGTGCTAAGGTACTGTATCGAGTGAAGGACAAACCGTGGTTCAATGATGATTGTAGACGTGCTTATTTGGAGAAGCAGGAGGCCTATCACCTTTGGAAGGGTAACAGATCAGATTTGACCTGGAACAACTATACTCAGCTTCGAGCTTTTGCTCAGAGAGTTTATGCCTCAACTGAAAAGGAGTACAATTTAACCATAAAAGAAACCCTTTCTGGTACAACTCAGGAACATAAATGGTGATCTACCCTTAAATCTGCACTCTTTGGTGTAGATGCAACAGTTCCTCCATTACTTAAACCAGATGGCTCAGTCACTCACTGTCCAAAGGAAAAGGCAACCCTTCTTATTCCTGATCTAGATATTAATCTTTGGCACCGTCGTTTAATTAGTTCATTATGCATGTTGCATAAGATTTTGACAGTAAACAGAGTAATGAAAAACTTGAACTTCCTCATTCCTGTTTTCCTGAGGTTAAACTAACTAGTTTAGCTTTTCGATCTCGTGAGATTAAAGCTCTGTTGATGGACCTTGATGCTTATGGAGGTGTAGACCCAAATGGTATTTTTCCTTTGTTTTTTATAAAGACAGCAGATTCTTAGCTCCAAAGTTATCTGTTATTTTGCGTAAGTTAGCAAGAGGAGGAGCTTTTAGCACTTGTTGGAGAATTGGTAATGTTACTCCTCTATGTAAATGTGTTTGTGGTAGCTCAAGTCCCACTGATTACCGCCCAATTTCCATAACTCCCATATTATCTAAAGTTTTTGAAAGACTCCTGGCAAAACGTCTTAATAGGTTTGCTGAAGGTAATCATCTACAGTGAACCCTCGTTTATCGCGGTAGATAGGTTCCAGACGCGGGCGCGATAGGTGAAAATCCGCGAAGTAGTGACAGCATATTTACCTATTTATTTAACATGTATATTCGGACTTTTAAAACCTTCCCTTGTACGTAGTACTGTTAACAAACCACCCTTTAATGTACAGAACACTTAATGCATGTACTACAGCACCCTAAACTAAAACAGGCACAAATATTAAAGGCGATTTTATATCATGTGTTTCCTAAACACCTAAAAAGCACGATAAAAAATGGCAACCAATGTTTTGTTTACGTTCATCTCTGATCATAATGAAGAAACAAACTCATTTAGTGTACACATATATGTACGTATGGTTAGTTTTTGCATCGATTATATTGATTATACAGTACTGTATGTTGATTTTTTTATTACCAATGTTTTAGTTTACGTATTTTTCTTAGGACTTCCAAATGAAATCTTTTTCTTTATGACGCCGCCTGAAACGACGGCGTGTACGCTCAGTAAACAACCACGCTCAGAACAAACAAGGCATTTAACGCGCATGATGATAGTGATAAATAATGATACAGTACATACAGTATTTACAGTAAAAGCATTTACAAAATATGTTACCTTACAAATATAAATTATACAGTACTTGTACGTAGCAAAGCAGGAAAACAATTTGAGAGAGAGAGAGAGAGAGAGAGAGAGAGAGAGAGAGAGAGAGAGAGATTGTTTTACGTACGTAAATGTAAATTTTAAACAAAAAAAATATGATAGGTTACAACATGTAGACTTTTAAAACCTTCCCTTTAACTTAATGCATACAGTACGTACATTACTAAACTATAAAACAGGTTAAAGTAAAAAATAAAGATTGTTACTGTACTCACCACGAAAGAAGTTCAAGAAAAACTTGAATGACGATGGCGATGAATTTGCTGCACAGTAGAAATGATGATGATGAAGCTGATGATGTGTTCTACTGTGCAGTCAATGATAGTATTTTACGTCTCTTCAGACGGAGGTGTCTTTTCCTGGGACACCTCTTCAACTTCTTCAATTTCTTCCGAAGGCGTACTAGCAGGAGGAACTGGCTCTTTTTTGCGAGGCTGAAAAAACATTGTGATCGGAAGTTGTTGCCGCTGCTTCTTTTTTCGATCCAAGAGCATCCTGTAGGGAGTCGTGATGTCATCAACCTTGTTGCAGAATTGCATCGAGCGAACCATATCCTCGTCCCACTCTTGCAACATTTCTTTCGCCTCCTTCATATGGTTGCAGAACTTGGCGAGCCGTTCTAATGTTAAGCCCGTTTCTTCGACATTTTCTTGGGTCTCTTCCTGGGTACCCTCACTCTCTTCCTCACTTGCCGATTTCGTCAGGTCTTCGAGGTCTGCGTCAGTTAGGGGCTGGGAATGGCAGTCCAACAACTCGTCGACGTCTTCAGTCGTCATGTCGCCAAACCCGTCGCCCCCAATTATGGCAGCCAACTGCACAGATTTCCGTATTGCAGAGTGTTGGATTTCCGACGGAGTAAATCCCTTGTCGTCGTAAACAATATCGGGCCACAACTTCTTCCAGCTCGCATTTACGGTTGCAGGTTTCATCTCTTGAAGTGCCTTTTGAATATTCTGCAGGCACGTGGCTATGGTGTACTGCCGCCAGTACGCCTTCAAGTTGAAGTCTTCATCCTCGTCATCTTGGGCAGCATCCACACACGCAACGAGGTCCGCCAAGGTATTCTTCGTGTAGAGGGCCTTGAACGCCCTGATAACCCCCTGGTCCATTGGTTGAATTAATGACGTGGTGTTGGGTGGTAGGAACTCAACCTGAACGCCCTCACGCGACAGGTCAGTTGCGTGTCCACCAGCGTTATCCATAAGGAGAAGGATCTTGAATGGCAAGCCCTTCTCTAAGAGATATTCATGGACTTGCGGGATGAAACACTGGTGGAACCAGTTGGAGGTCAGCATCTTCGTAATCCATGCTTTTTGATTATGCATCCAGTACACGGGAAGGAGATTCTTATTTTTGTTTTTCAAAGCGCGAGGATTTTTCGACTTATAAATAAGCCCCGGCTTTAACAAAAATCCAGCAGCATTGCCACACATCACGAGGGTAACGCGATCCTTGAATGCCTTAAAGCCAGAGGCTTTGGCTTCCTCTTTGAACAGGAAAGTTCGCGACGGCATTCTCTTCCAAAACAAGCCGGTTTCATCCATATTAAAGACTTGTTCCGGCTTGTATCCACCTTCAGCGATAATGTTCTTGAAAGTCTGGTTCACGTAAGTTTCAGCAGCGGCAGTGTCAGCGGAAGCAGACTCCCCATGCAGGGAAACGCTTTTCAGGGCGAAGCGTTTCTGAAACTTCGCGAACCATCCTTTGCTTGCGGAAAAACGTTTCTGAGGCTGGGAATCAGTGGATGTCCCTGGTTGAGGATCATCTGCATCATCATCATCTTCAGCAGGGTTGCCGTCGTCCTCTTTAGGTTCCTTTGCAGCAAAATTCTCATACAAGCTCAAAGCCTTTGTTTGGATGGTGTTCGTATCCAACGCTATGTTCTTCTTCCGGCAGTCGGCAATCCACACAGCTAAAGCACCTTCCATGCGTACGATCGTTTTATTACGCGTTGTAACGACTCGCTTCGCTGATCTGCTAAAGGTGATTGCAGCAGTCTTTCTAATGTTCGCCTCGTCCTTCTTGATGTAGCGAACGGTGGATTCGTTGATGCCAAAATGGCGGCCGGCGGCCGCGTAACTTCTACCATCTTTTAACATGTCGAGAAGCGTAACCTTCTCAGCTATCGTCATCATTCTTCGGTGGCGTTTAGGCTCACTACCAGCCTTACTAGAAGCAGAACGCTTGGGAGCCATTGTAACAGAAAGTTCAACAAAAAGTTCAACTTAAAACAGTCGCACACAGCACAGATTAAACTTCACAAAGTTAAGAACGTCTACTCAGCAATACGCGGAAAGAGAAAGTGAACGATGCAGCCCCGCGAGAACTTTGATGCTGCGGGTAGAAGATGCGGGCAAAACACCAATCACAGGCTAGATAACAAAACTTGAGTTTTGATTCGTCATCTATCAGCGCTTGAACCAATCACAACCCGTCTTAGTACTATGGCGCGTTGGTTGCTCATAGAAGATGCCCCCGCGCATACTGAACGTACGTAGATTAAGTACAATACAGTACCGTAATAATAATAAATAATGATAATAATACTGTACAGTAATAATAATAATAATAATGATTAATAATAATAACAATAATAATTTTATTAACAACAACAACAATAATAATAATAATAACAATAATAATAAAAATTTACGTACGTACGCTATTTTACGCTCTCTCTCTCTCTCTCTCTCTCTCTCTCTCTCTCTCTCTCTCTCTCTCTCTCTCTCTCTCTCTCTCTCTCTCTCTCTCGTACGCTTACAGTACTTATTCGAAATGTGATTTTTGCAACAAAGAATATTATTGGATGCAGTACTGTACTACGTACGTATACATACAAAAGATTCATGGAAAAGAAGCACATCCATTACAGTACACACCATTCTAATATGGTATGACTGCATCTGATTTGCGTTTCATGTTCGATTTAATTTTACTACGTACTGAATTATCGTATGATCACATTCTCTTTTCGTGTTTTATTTCTTTCTGTGCTGAATTATATATCATATGTAATGCAATGAACAATCAGTAAGAGCAGATATTACTAATTACAGTATTAATGGAATTACAGGTAACAAAATATCGTATTTGGTTATCTTCAGATTTCGCGGTATTTTCGAATTTTCCGGAAAATCCGCGATATGTATATATATATGGGTTATGGGAAAACCCCGCGAAGTGGTGAATCCGCGGTTGTCGAACCGCGAAGTAGCGAGGGTTCACTGTACTCCCTAGTTTGCAATTTGGTTTTCGTAAAGGCCTTGGAGCATGTGATGCCCTTCTTACAATCTCCAATGCAGTACAGAAATCCCTTAATTGTGGTCAGGAAGTTCGTATGATTGGCCTTGATTTTAGTGCTGCCTTTGACCGTGTTAATCATGAGGCCCTTGTTTTCAAACTGAAACAGTTGGGAGTGGGTGGGTCGTTTTTTAGCATTATTATTGATTTTTTAAGTAATAGATCTCAAAGAGTTGTTGTTGATGGGCACCATAGTGAGTATAGGAATGTGATATCCGGTGTTCCACAGGGTAGTGTTCTTGGCCCATTACTTTTCATACTATATACACATGACATGTGGTTTGGCCTAGAAAACAAGCTTGTTGCATATGCAGATGATGCTACTCTCTTTGCATCAATTCCATCCCCTGAATGTAGATCTTGGGTTGGTGAATCCCTTAATAGAGATTTAGCTAAAATTAGTGCATGGTGCAAATTATGGGGTATGAAGTTGAATCCTAACAAAACTCAAAGTATGATTGTAAGTAGGTCAAGGACGGTGGCTCCTCAACATCCGGACCTCAGTATTGATAATGTTTCTTTAAATTTGTATGACTCTCTTAAAATTTTAGGTGTGATTCTCGACAGCAAATTTACTTTTGACAAACACATTTGGTCTTCTTCAGTTGCACAAAAAATTGGCTTATTGAGAAAATCTTACTAGATTTTTGGTGATCAATCTATTCTGAAGAAGTGTTTTAATTCTTTCATTCTACCTTGTTTTGAGTATTGTTCTCTTGTCTGGTGTTCAGCTGCTGATTCTCATCTTAATTTGTTGGACAGAAACTTACGGTCTATTAAATTTCTTATTCCTGATCTAGATATTAATCTTTGGCACCATCGTTCAATTAGTTCATTATGCATGTTGCATAAGATTTTTCATAACTCTGACCATCGTTTACATTCAGATCTCCCTGGACAATTCTATCCTGTTCGTAATACTAGGCAGGCAGTTAATTCTAATAACCTGGCTTTCTCCATGATGAGGCTCAATACTACACAGTATGTTAGAAGTTTTATTCTAGCTGTTACCAAGTTGTGGAATTATCTTCTTAATCGGGTAGTTGAATCAGTAGAACTTCAAAAGTTCAAAGTTGGAGCAAATGTTTTTACGTTGACCAGGTTGACATGAATCTTTTTATTGTTTATATATGACATATCTGTTTTTGAACGTTAATAGTTTATATAGGACATATCTGTTTTGACGCTGTTACTGTTTTTAGAATGATATACAGTATTGTTAATTTATTCTCATCATTTATTTATTTCCTTATTTCCTTTCCTCACTGGGCTATTTTTCCCTGTTGGAGCCCTTGGGCTTATAGCATCTTGCTTTTCTAACTAGGGTTTTAGCTTGGCTAATAATAATAATAATAGGCCATCAGGAAAAAAGTCTTCCTGTTGACCATAGACCTAAAAGACACGCTAAGTACTTTCAGGTCCCTATCCATCCAAGATCAAGAAAGTACCCAAGGTTCCCCTTCAGAGACAGCATCTTCCACTTCAAGGTGCTGTGCTTCTGCCTTTCCACTGCACCTCAGGTCTTTTCCAAGATGTTTGTCCTTTTCTCAGCCTGGGCTCATGTCATAGTCATCAGGCATCTGAGGTATCTGAAAAACTGACTTCTTCTGACAGTCTTTCGAGCCTTGCTTGCCAAGCACCAAGATCTTTTGTATGTATACGTACGTAGTACTGCATCCAAGAATATTCTTTGTTGCAAAAATCACATCTCGAATAAGCGTACATATCCTACAACAAAACAAGCGTAAAATAGCGTACGTAAAGCATACTGTATATAGTACCTTATATTTGAATTTGTAACTACTACGTAGCATGTAAGACGGACTGTGATTGGTTCCAGTGCTGATAGATGACGAATCAGCTCCCAAGTTTTGTAATCTAGCCTGTGATTGGTGTTTTCACCGCTTCTCCGATCCACAGCATCTTCTCGCGGCCACTTTGTTTGCCGCTCTCTCGTTACTGTGTAACTTTAATCTGTGCTGTGCGTGACTGTTTGAAGTTGAACTTTTTGTTGAACTTTCTGTTTAACCCCAACAATGGCTCCCAAGCGTTCAATGGCTCCCAAGCATTCTGCTTCTACTAAGGCTGGTAGTGAGCCTAAACGCCACCGAAAAATGATGACGATTGCTGAGAAGGTGACACTTCTCGATATGTTGAAAGAAGGCAGAAGTTACACGGCTGCAGCCCGCCATTTTGGAGTGAACGAATCCACCATTCGCTACATTAAGAAGGACGAGGCGAACATTAGAAAGACGGCTGCCATCACCTTTAGCAGGTCAGCGAAGCGAGTTGTTACCGCTCGTAATAAAACGATCGTCCGTATGGAAGGTGCTTTAGCAGTCTGGATTGCCGACTGCCGGAAGAAGAACATAGCCTTGGATACGAACACCATCCGAACCAAGGCTTTGGGTTTGTATGAGAATTTTGCGGCAAAGGAACCTCAAGACGACGATGGCGACCATGCTGAAGAAGACGAAGATGATGTACTAGATGAACCTAAAGCAGGGACATCCACTGATTCCTAGCCTCAGAAACAACATTTTCCCGCCAGCAAAGGATGGTTTGCGAAGTTTCAGAAACGCTTCGCCCTGAAAAGCATTTCCCTGCATGGCGAGGCTGCTTCCGCTGACACTACCGCTGCTGAAACTTACGCGAATGAGGCCTTTAAGAACATTATCACTGAAGGTGGATACAAGCCCGAACAAGTGTTTAATATGGATGAGACCCGTTTTTTTGGAAGAGAATGGCGTAGCGAACTTTCCTGTTCAAAGAAGAAGCCAAAGCCTCTGGCTTTAAAGCATTCAAAGATCGTGTTACCCTTGTGATGTGTGGCAATCCTGCTGGATTTTTGCTAAAGCCGGGGCTTATTTACAAACCGAAAAACCCTCGCGCTTTGAAAAATAAAAATAAGAATCGCCTTCCCGTGTACTGGATGCATAATCCAAAAGCATGGATTACGAAAATGCTGACCTCCAACTGGTTCCACCAGTGTTTTATCCCGCAAGTCAGTAAATATCTCTTAGAGAAGGGCTTGCCATTTAAGATCCTTCTCCTTATGGATAATGCTGGTGGACACGCAACTGATCTGTCGCATGAGGGCATTCAGGTTGAGTTCCTGCCACCCAACACAACGTCATTAATTCAACCGATGGACCAGGGGGTTATCAGGGCGTTCAAGGCCCTCTACACGAAGAATACCTTGGCGGACCTCGTTGCGTGTGTGGATGCTGCCCAAGATGATGAGGATGAAACATTCAATTTGAAGGCGTACTGGCGGAAGTACACAATAGCCACGTGCCTGCTGAACATCCAGAAGGCACTGAAAGAAATGAAACCTGCTACTGTTAATGCGAGCTGGAAGAAGTTGTGGCCCCAGATTGTTTACGATGACGAGGGATTTACACCTGCTGAGATTCAACACTCTGCAATACGCAAATCTGTGCAGTTGGCTGCGATAATTGGAGGTGACGGGTTTGGCGACATGACGACGTCGACGAGTTGTTGGACTGCCATTCCCAGCTGCTAACTGACGCAGACCTCGAAAACCTGACGAAATCGGCCAGTGAAGAAGACAGTGAAACACAGGAAGACACCCAAGAAAATGTCGAAGAAACGGGCTTAACATTAGAACAGCTTGCCAAGCTCTGCAACCTTGCGAAGGAGTTGAAAGAATTGTCGCAAGAGTGGGACGAGGATATGGTTCATTCTATGCAATTCTGCAACAAAATTGATGAAGACATGACTCCCTACAGGATGCTCTTCGAGCGAAAAAAGAAGCAGCGGCAGCAACTTCCAATCACAATGTTCTTCCAGCCTCGCAAAAAAGAGCCAGTTCCTCCTGCTACTATGCCTTCGGAAGAAATTGAAGAAGTGTCCCGGGAAGAAGTTGAAGAGGTGTCCCAGGAAAAGACACCTCCGTCTGAAGAGACGTAAAATACTATCATTGGCTGCACAGTAGAAGACATCATCAGCTTCATCATCATCATTTCTACTGTGCAGCAAATTCATCGCCATCATTATTCAAGTTTTTCTTCAACTTCTTTCGTGATGAGTACAGTAACAATCTTTATTTTTTTATACTACTTTAATATTCTAACATTTTAATATTTGTGCCTGTTTTAGTTTAGGGTACTGTAGTACATGCATTAAGTGTTCTGTACATTAAAGGGTAGTTTGTTAAGAGTACTACGTAAAGGGAAGGTTTTGAAAGTCTGAATATACATGTTATAACCTATCATATTTTTTTGTTTATTACATTTAAAACTCCTCTCTCTCTCTCGTAAATTATCATTCGGTCATTAGCGGCAGTTTGTTATTGTTGATTAAACGCCAAAAAAAAAAAGAAAAAAAATATTTTTCCTGCTTTGCTACCTATGTAGAATTTTATATAGATACGGTAAATAATATTTGTAATAACATATTTACTAAAAGCTTTTAATATCCTTATTTATCACTTTCATTATGCGCGTTTAATGCCTTCGTTTGTTTATTACAATCAAAGATGGAGCGTACAGTAAACGAATGGAAGGTTTCCGTTTCAGGCGGCGTCATAAAGAAAAACATTATATAAATGGCATTCATTTCATTTATTTAGAAGTCCTAAGAAGAATTAAGTAAAACATTGGTAATAACGAAATCAACATATAATCAATATAATCGATGTAAAAACTAACCTATACACAGATGTGTAAATGCGTTTGTTTCTTCATTATGATCAGAGATAAACGTAAACAAAACATTGGTTGTCATTTTTTATCGTGCTTTTTGGCGTGTTTAGGAAACGCATGATATAAAATTGCCTTTAATATTTGTGCCTGTTTTAGTTTAGGGTACTGTAGTACATGCATTAAGTGTTCTGTACATTAAAGGGTAGTTTGTTAACAGTACTACGTAAAGGGAAGGTTTTAAAAGTCTGAATATACATGTTAAATAAATACGTAAATATGGTGTCCCTACTTCGCGGATTTTCAGCTATCGCGGTCGGGTTTGGAACCTATCTACCGCGATAAACAAGGGTTCACTGTATCTATTCTTCAGCCTGGGGTCTGCCAAAACAGTGTTAGGAGGCGGCGGCAGAATTGCCGCCACCTCCCAACAGGGGAGAAACTTCGTTTCAGTATCGGCGCCATCCTAGGCAGCAGAAGAATATCTATTCTTCAGCCTAGGGTCTGCCGAAACAGGACTAGTCTTCTAGACCACAGGGGAGAAGGTGACGGCATCATACAACCACTTCAAGTGCGGCGTGGGGAGGCGTAGCCTCCTAAGCTGGCAGCTGAAAGCCGGCAGGGGAGCGACTACTCACCCTGCTGCTCGGCCGTGGGCAAAAAGACTGAATACTCTGAGGTTCTGACGAAAAACCAAAGCCGGCTATCCGTCGGCAAGGGTAAGAGACAGAGAACACTAGCCTAGTCAAGCCGAAGTGTCTACTCTATGGCAGGACCAAGATAGGGTTGTCGCCTATGGCGGCACTCAGAGGGAAGGAGGGATTACCCTTAAATCTCCACAGGAGACGAGTATCGAGTTATATAATAATTCTAGGAGATATCTATCTCCGCATGAATTGATAAAACAATACACGAGAGTAAACTGGAAACATGTATGAAAGTATACTAAACCGCATAGGCTAGGTAGCCTAGCGCAAGGCGAGATTTCGTTACCTAAATCGCCGAAACTCTAACGTATACCATCGATAAAAGGAAGAGGAAATATATGCAAAATTATGTATATCTTTACAAGTATAATTGTGCCTATAATTGTAATAATTGTTCATAATTTATTAATGCTATTACAACTAGGAATGTCGTTCTATATCATGTATGAAAGTAAACTGAAGCGCGTAGGCTAGGTAGCCTAGCGCAGGGCGAGGTTCGGTTACCTAAATCGCCGAAACTCTAATGCATACGATCGACATAATATATAACTTCCTAGTATAATCTTAATTAAATAGCTTCATAATTATTCATGCTATTACAACCGGGAGTGTCGTTCAGCTAACTAAATAACACATGCGTCATGAACGACAGCGCCCATGGCGCCTCCAATGATCGGCTAAGCTCGGAACACTTAAAATTATTCTAATTTCTTTGTGAAGCAGGAGCTAAAAATTATACACTGTAAAGAATAAATACTCAACTTTCCAGAGGCAGAAGAAGTTGGAGATTACATGATTAATCCTCAGATAATCAAACACAGTCGTTAGAGCAACAGGGAAAACCACCGTGCGAATTCGCTATGAAAATAGAAATAAGCGCCATCTTGGATACAGCGCCATCTGGATACTCGTAATAGTACAGGAGGAAGGGTAACCTTGATAACGGCTCCCCTTCTATTTTCGCCACTTTTCCCCCTCGAAACGAAAACGCTATTCGGGGTGAAGATTGTTGTGTGTCGTATCAAGATATACGTCCCCTGATATTATGCGATATCCTCAAGAGAAATTTTAAGGATATTCGCACCAGGAGTTAGACATCTGGAAACCTCAAGGTTAATTCTCTGGAATATCACTGTAGCCAAATACTGTATCCCTTAGAAAGCTACCAATAGGAACCTTCCATCAGGACGACATGGCTTGAGCCCAAAAACCCATTTCATATTCTACTTAACAGCCCTTTATAAAAGAAGACACTTGCCTTAGTTGTTAAATAACACTAAACCAGTAAGAAATAATTATTTAAGTATGTTATGCATCAATTAAATTTAAATCACCTTAGAAATTAGTTGGGAGACTGGAAAATCAGTACTCTGAAGGAACTTTCCATGTGGTAAAGGCACTTGTCGCCCTCCATCCCTAATCACCATTACATAATAATTTAATTGGTTAAATTCCTCCTTTCTATAAAAAAAAAATTGCCATGAAAACATTTAATTTCAATAACCTAACCAAATAAATTATCCAACATTTATTGCATTCCATGCTGTAATTACCATAACTATATATTGCATTCATTGTTTTAACTTAATTTTAAACTTCAATGTACTGTAATACATGTTGAGAACTTATCAGTTCTAAAGTCTTCTTAACTCTTTCAGACTCTTCGAGAACAACCAAGAGCTGCTAGGTTTCTTTAACAAGTTCAAGCAGTACCGTACACGTGATGAACAAGCAGAATCTTTGGAACTGGCAGAGCATGCGACAATTGTCATGAATTCAATTGATGAGGGAATCAAAGCTATGGATAATGTCGACTTCTTCTTTGACCTACTCCACCAGATAGGCGCATCACATCGTAAAATCCCTGGGTTCCAAAAGGATTACTTTTGGGTAATCATTTACTCCTGTGCATGAATTTGTTTGTACATATGCATCATACATTTATTAATAGATTTCTTTTGTAATATACTGTATTACATGATACAACTTACCTTCAGGAAGTAACAACAGAATTATTGTACTGTACTCAAAATCTGGTGTGAAATTACATTTTTTTTTTCCTTTTCTTAAATTTTTTCCTGCACTACCTGTAGTTCAGGACTACTGTATAATGTGTATGGTGGCATATTTGATATTCAAACCATTGGGATATCCTTACCTAAATAATTAGTAAATGCTAAAAATTGTATTACTTGCAAATTTTTAAAAAATTACAAAATGTATGGAAAAACACTGATCTTTACTTCACTTGGCAAAAATCTTCAAATCCCTCAGAATTGATTTATGGAATTTGGGTTATGTAGCCCAGTGCTGGGGCTGGGTGGCCATTCAGTAAATTGTAAGAACTGGGAGAACGCTTTATAATTGCACTATGAAGTAAAGTCGATATATAACACGACTCCGCTATTAATTGATTAGTGGCACTAAGAGGTGGGATACCCCCCTCCAGGACACCAACCACATAAGATAGACCATTTCACTTGGTGTTGCGAGAACCCCTATGCCATGCAAAGTAGTTGGATAACTTCCAAGCCTGAAGATGTGGCAAAGCTACTGTTCCGTTGGATATCTGCACATGTGGTTCTTTATAAAGAACGAGGAGTGGAGGGAGCTCTCTCGTTGTGTTTGTGAGCCGATGTAGAAGGTTCTGGAACCATTTTGCATGCTGCCGCATCGGGGATATAGAGTCAACGAAAAGTCTTGCCATGTCAATAATTTGTTCAGCTCTTCCTTATCTTCCTTACTAGAAAGCAGGCGGAAAGGACATATCGATGTTTAGATTGACTCCCATGAATTGGAAGGTGTCTTGTCAGAACACTTGGGGATCTGGTACTAGGGAGCAGTATCCCGGAATGTTCCGTCTGAGAGACGTCGTGGAAAGGTTTGTTGTTGGCAAACCTCGCAAAGTCAAGCCTTTGTTGGTTATCTGTTGATTCCAAGACCACTTATGGCTATCTATCTGAGTCTTCCTGCTCAGTCTATCCAGCAAGAAGTTCTCTCGCTTGGAATACAGCAATCTGAGAGGGCTACCAAGTTTTCTTCCATCCTATTATCTCTACAACCAGATGGCTCCAGGGTTGTGAAAAATACCTATTTGATTGTGTACATAAGGTATCACCATGGTGTTGTTGCTGATCAGTACCACAGAGATTCCAGTAAAGGGCTCTTGGAAGAGTTTGAGAGCTAAAAGGTTGTCTCATTCCAGGTTTATGTGGCAGTGTTGCTTGGCTTCGGACCAATGTTCAGAGATGGTAAGGTGCAATAGGTGAGCCCCCCTTCTTTTGATGCATCCATAACGAATATCCATCTTGCGGGAGGAGAGAGATCTATTCCCCTGACTAGGTTGGTATCTGATACTAACCACTGCAGGTCTCTACTATTCAAACCCAATAGGGACCAGTAGATCCAGAGTGTCTTTGTGATGAGACCAGAATGTTTTCAACTGCCACTGGAGAGTTTGAGTGTGAAGGCAACTGTTGGGAACCAGGGCCTCCAAAGAGGCGCAGTGTCCGTCGTTGGTATTCGTCTCATTTTAGAAATAGTTCTGCTATTCATTTCATTCTCTCCAATCCTGTTAAGGATGGGAAGACTTTGCCTAAATAGTGTCTATGTTCATCCCTAAGTATACCAGGTTTGTGTTGGTTGTTAAGAGGACTTCTCAAGAATACCATGACCCTCCCCCCCCTAATCGTGGCAACATTCAAGGAGTCTGCCTTGATGAGCGGGTAGAGATTCCCTCAATTCTGCTAGTATCAGGCTGTCGTTTAAGCGACGAAGCAGGCAGTTCCATTCTTGTGTGCCCAAGCTGACACCATAGGGAAAATCCTTGGTTGAGAATTTGCAGTGCTGTGGACAGGCCAAAGCATAGCCCTTTGAACTGTTGTGTGTGTGTTGGGTGAGAACCTTAGGTACTTCCTTCAGGATGGATGAATGGGGATCTGGAAGTACACATCTTTAAGATCCAGTGTTAGCACTAAGTCTTTTGGTCTGAAGGGCTGTCTGACCATCACGGCTACCTCTATCTTGAACAAGGTTTGTTGAACAAACTCATTTGGAACAGAAATCTATGACAAGTCTCCAGCCTCTAGATGCCTTATCTATAAAGAAAGGGTGACTGAAGCAGGCTGGAAACCCATGTTGGACCTCCTGGAGTGTTCTTCTCCAGCATGGTCCGGTCTTCGGTCTGAAGGGCCAGTTCCTCCGTGTATCTAATTGCGTAGGAACTCTTGTTCACAGGATGAGATGTTAGAGGAGGGAGCGGGTGCTATACTGCCCTGAGGACGGAGTTTGACCAAGGTTCAGACACGTGGGACATCCATCTCTGCCATATGCTCTATAGACATCCTCCTAGAAGAGGTCACCTGCTCACTTAGCTAGATAGTTGGGTGTGTAAAAGCGAGCAAGACTCGTCCATAAGACAAGGAACTGTGTCTTGTCGAAATAGCACATCCTAGAGAAAATACTCCTGCTCATCATTTCTCCCATAGGAGATTGGCGAGCAAGTTTCATCTCTCCTACATGCGCAGACTGTTCTCAAGCCCGGATGTGAAGGAACAGCAGGTTCTGCCTTGATTTGCATTATGCTTCCACATGCTGAAGCAATATAGAAAAAGCCCTCCTGATCGTTACACGTCTCGAGTGATGTTGGCGAGAAGTCTCTGCACTCCCAGGGAAGAAGGCCTTCAACTCATGAGTAAGGAAAAGACTGCGCAACATCAATTGTGTCAGGAACCCTTTCAGGAGAAAATAGTCTTCCCTTCTGAATCATCGGAAACTGGGACGGACTCTGGGATACCTGGTCAGTCAGCACTGCTCAGGTACTGTGTCTGATGACCAACCACAAGGGTTGGAGGACTCAGTTGAGAGGAAGGAGAAATATTAGCTTTCAAGAGAATGTTCACTTATCATCAGTTGCTCCCCAGGGGCTAAGAAATTGCACATTTTTTCCCTGTTGGAGCCCTTGCACTTAAAACATCGTGCTTTTTCAAATAAGGTTGTAGCTTAGCAAGTAAACATCTCAAGTAGGTTGAAGTCGAGACATGCTACCAGTTGCAAGCAACTGCTCTGTAGGGAAAAGAAAAATCCTGTCCTCCAACTGCCTATAATCCAATGGGAGTTGGCCGTGTAAGTATGCTTACAGATCGATAATACCAGAGTAACCAGTACTCCCTAGAGGAAGATGGTATTACAGCTTATCTACATAGTGATTGCTATCGACCACGAAACTGGTCACTGATGATCAATCGCATGCAACTACTTCCAAAAGGCAAGATTGAGACGTATGTTCAATTCATTGTTTGACAGGTAATGTATGCATAAGTCTAACTACAAACCAGAAAAACAGACAGCCGAGGCGGGACGAACATACCACCGCAGCCTGAATAATTTGTTGCCTTCGGAACTGATTGGAGATCATTGATCAACATTTGCAATTGAGACCTTTCTTCCTATGACCAAGATTCCTTAGAAACAACAAATATGTTTGTATTCGTTTTCCATCGGCAAAACTGGCATAAGTTCTGAATGTTCCCTCCTAGGGAGCTGATTCACTTATGCGAAGTTTCAGAATTCAAGTATTTTAAATACTAAGACTGGCTATCCGAAAGTTAAGAAGGAACTGGCTGGAAAGAAGTTAAGTCTACTCTAGGGTAAACTAGATATGTGTGGTTACAGGAAAGTAGGAGGGAATGCATAACCTGACTTCCTGTAAGGAATATAACCATTGAAACTCATGATTTATTAGAATGTAGTTCTAATTGTAAGATGGTACCTATTCCTTGTTGGTAGAAAAGACCGCTTGCCCGCATGCGGTAGAACAAGTGTACTTCTTTGCCTCTGGGTATAAGTGTTCGAAAACGAGCCTAAGGCCACTTGCAGGAATAATGTATGTGCGACGAATCGCAACATTATTGACCAAAGATGTTCGTGAGCGTGTGCGCGTCCACGAAATGCACATGCAGCTAGTGCAGCAATCAAACTTACGTCGGTGTTAAACGTTTGTCTACCCGCCTTTAGGCCGACTCTAATCCCTTGGGATTAGATGCTGGCAAAAATTAACCTTTCAAGGTTATGTCTCACTAGCATGTTATGAGTGCTCCAAAGGGCTGCCATTCCGTAGGGAAAATAAGCCCGAGACGGTAACCCTGAAGGATTACGTTTGACTAAAGTTGGTGTCTAATGAGACTCGTCGTGCTTGCCTTAGTGAGCGCGCATGCTGAACTGAAAGAGTTCGTTTCATCCTTTGTGGGGAGATAGTGAATGTATGCAGATGTGTAAACCTCTTCAGGGACGAAGTTTCCCATGAAGAAGCGTAATCTCGCATGTAAGGGTTTTGTTGGCCCAGACCGCAAAGACCACAAACACTAGACAGGTTTGTCCAGGCTTGCCAACAAACGCCGGCAAGAGCCCACTAACACTAGCGAGTGCGGGCGAGTATCAGCGAGCATCAGTGAGCATTGCCGAGCAACAGCTAGCATTAGCAAACACTGGAGAATGCTGACGAGACAATTGCGCAGATATGAAAGCTTGTGATCCGCATGTGCAGGATACTTGAAAGCCTGCACATATCTCTCTCCTGTATACTTCTTACTCATAGTGAGAAGATGAAGTTATGATAAGATGTATGCATAGAGAGATCTGTGCTGTTCTCATTGTACTTGTGTGCTGTTCAACAAGTCCCAAAAGGGGGGAGTAAGGTATTAAGCGCTTTGGGTGGCGAGCACACTTAACACCCTCAATCGTATGATGTGACAAGAGATGGTTTTAGTACTCTACGTAGCTGTAGTTGCGCACTGAACTCCCTCAACTGTTCATTGTGGCGAGAGATGGTTCTAGCGCTTTGCTGTGTGTGTGACCTGATCTCCTCGCCCCCTAACCTCATTGGTTGAGAGGTTAAGCACGCTAGCGTTAGGTTTATCATTCTCTTATCATAGAAAAGAAATTTCTCCCTTGTAAGAGTTTTAAAATAAGGCCAGGTCCTGAAGGTCTTGGCCTTTTAAAGCTTCATGAGCATTGTTGTGCCCCAAGAGGCATAATGTAGGCCATCACTCCAAAGTTATTTATAGCCTACAAGAGGTTTTCTTCTCATGAGAGGTTAAAACCAATGAGGCATGTCCCGAAGGGCTGGGTCTCACAAAGCTCTAAGAGCTTCATTATGCCCAAAAGCCCGAAGTTGGGCAATAACTAAGAAGAATTAAAGCCTACGAGACTCATTGATAGGAGAGGCGGCGACCGCAAGCAGTCGGTAGGCATCAACATTTGCAGCAAAGATCTAAGGGAAAATGCCCATGAGACTCGTTTTGTACTCTAAGGATACGGCAGCGATGAGCAGGAACTGCAAGCAGTCACCTAACTCCTTCATCATCAAGTATTGAAGAGCTATGCTCTGAAGAGGAAGAGCAGGGCATGGACGAATCCAAAATCCAATACCTCGAGGAGAAAATCACTTGGGCAAAGGGAGTCTTTCCCGCATGTAGGAAAAGTGACCAACCCCTGTTGCCGCTGTCTGCAATTCTCCTTGCAAGCAGGAAAATTGCTGGATATTGGCTGGAAGAGGGTTAAATCTCCCTTGGAAGGGAAAGTTCCCCAACTGGAAACCCAAAGGGACTTGTTCTTTCTCTGCTTTCATTTCTACGGTGAAGTTATTGTAGTGAAGTTGAGCGGAAGTAAAGAGCAACACTTAACGGAAAACCAATATCAAAAGGGAATATTTAAAATTTTTGGCCAGTTGTTTCTTTATTATGGTTGTTAAACAGAATAAAGCGGAGGAGAACTGACAATGTCCGCTCTACTCCGACATGAAATGCAAAGTGGCTGTTGTTGGCTACTGCGTATGCCGGTAGGGTGGTGGGTCTACCTTCCGCTAACCAGCAGAGGGGAGTAACACCTTGCTAAAAGTTTTTCGGCTAGTTTCAGCTGTCGCCGAAATGTATCTCCATAGTTAAGAACTGAAAGGTTTGTAGTTGGTACCAGAACAATTAATATTTCTTTAGTCTTAAGGTAGATGTCTGTATTTAACTGTTTTGAGAGAGAAGCCTATGAATGCCATGAGAGTACAGTACAGTATAGAATTTTAAAAAATTATAAAAATTTTCTTAATTCATCGAGTGGGCAAAATAAGAGAAGGGGGTTTAAAGATAGCAAGAGCTTACGAGAGTTAAAGTTATAATTTAAAATTCTCTAAGGATAATATGCACACATACCACAGCCTGACAATAATGACCCCGTGTTTGTGTACATGCTGGGTGTTGACTAACCTATCCAATTATGTTAGTAAAACAAAGAATATTATTTCCCATGGAGTAGGAAGAATGATTTTATTTATGAATTCAAACTAAATAGCCTGGTGTTGGGGCTTGTGAGACCATTCAGCATCCAAGTTTATCTAGGGTAACGTGCTATAGTATTACCTACAATTAATATCTTGAAAACAAATAATTGTTATTCATTTTGAAATTCCAGTCACATACTCTGACAAAAACCTTACTTTTGTGCTCTTATGCTGTATCATGTTTCTGCACACATGCTAATGTACATAATCTTTTTGCAGAAAATTGAGCAACCATTTCTCGAAGCAGTCCGACTTACCTTGGGGGACCGATACACCGACAACATGGACAACATCTATCGCATCACTATAAAATTCCTCATAGAAACTGTCATTCGAGGCTACGAACTGGCCGAAGAGCGGGAACCTAACGATAACGTAAAGAAGGATTCAAACTCAACCGAAGGCAATAGCAGCAAGGCTGCTAAAGGCTCTTGAAGACAGCATGAGGAGCACAGTAGCAGTGATGTTGGAAATAAGGTTATATGTGAAACTGCCGTTAGGGATCTCGCACTACAGTATATTCATAATAGAAATGAAAACTTCTCCACATGCTCAGATGTGGTATATATATACACAAAAGGGCAGGACCAAATGTATGTTACTATGAATATATTTTTATCATTGTTTTTATGATTTACTCTTCAAACCAAAATTCCATGTACTGTTTAGTAAATCCAGGCAAATAAGGGTATTCAAGGGGAACTGAAAACACAGTGAACTTAAATTAAAATGTTACTTCTCGTAAAGACAACTGTGAATGAAGATGAATTGTATGTGTCATATTTTGAATCCTTCTTCGAAGATGTAATATCAAGATTTCATAGTGCTACTTTTTTAAGACTAATTGCTCATAAGAGTCCTTTATGGAATCCAGATGAATAGTACTAAGACAGGAGAAGTTAGGTAGTCAGGTTTCATTGTGGAATTGCTAAATAGCATCAAAATCCCCAGGTTTCAAAATTAAATGTGTAAATTTTCATAGTTGATCCTAACAATACCAAGAAAGGTAATAACTCAATATTCCCTTTTCATGTCTTTCTATTCCTCTAGCAAAATTTGTTAGTCACAGAAGTGCTCAAATAGCATTCCATTCATATGTCAATTTTAGACCGTAAAGTAGTTGGAAAAGGTTATTAAATTAGAATAAAGTATTTTACAGTTCAACTAACCTCAATTCTTTTGTATAGCTGACTGCTCAGGAATATTGAAACTGCACAAGTAATAATACAGATTCTTGAAGTATGACATTATTTGCTGGAGTTAGGGAAGGAAAGATCTGGCAATCACAATGGTTCTAGATTTAAAATATTTTATCAGATTCAGCCTTATATAACTGCCACTTTCTAAGACATAATAGTCAAATTTTTTTTTTTTTTGAGCAGGAACAAACATGTATGTATTTTACCCATATGAATACTGTACCAGCTTTGCCTTCTACTGAGACCTGTGAACAAATTGAGAGCCTTAGTATGAATCTTTTAGCTATTTACTCTATGTACTATTAAGTGCACTATTGCACTACAGTAATCTCTAACGACATGCCATGTATATCCATTACAGTGTTCTTTGGAATGAATTATTCGTATCATTAAGTAGTTTACAGAAAACATCGAGCCATACGATATATTTTTACAGTAATCCACTTTATATTTTCTTGCAGCATCTAAATTATGCTGATATCCATCTTTTACAGAACAAGTTTTTGTCACCAACACACTAGTTATGTAAATGGCAACTTGAAATTCAAGGTGGGGAAATCTAAATGTATAGGTCAATCCCTAGTTTAGTCCCAAATCCCTTATTTTAATCTACAGTACTATGCTGACAAAGCTGTTTCTAAAATTCAAACCCACAGAAAATCAAGAGACTACAATCACAAAAAAGACTGCTTTCAATTATTCCAAGGTAAACCTTGAAATATAAGATAGAAGATCCTGTTCCACACTGCAATATACCCTCCTACTTGGAGAGAGGGGGGAGGGCTTGCTACTTGGAATATCCAATTGCTTATTCCTGAAGACTTTCCTCCAGCAATTTTTTAGATTAGCAATAAGGATGCCATCATGAGTTTTTGTGTAAATCTATGAAATCTGCAAAAGATAAACAAAATTTGCCTTTCTGTCGACTACCAATAACAAAACTAAAAGTACTTTTTCTTCCAGTCTATTCACTTCATACCTTCTCTGCTACTGAGCGAGAAATCCATTTCAGCTAAAGTATACTTGAAGCTATGTGTGGCATTCTTTGTACTTCCTGTACTGTATTGTAAATATTTAAGATAAGTCATACAGTAACATTATATAATACTGTATGGAAAAACCTATCCTCTTGTGAATTTTAAGGATTTGCTTAAGTTTTTGATGTTTGAATGTTATCATTAGGTGAGCAGTAGTATTGCCTGTAATTTGCTTTTATAAAATGAATTGCTCTATAATATGTAAGTGAAAATTTAGCGGTGTTCTATTACAGCTAAATAATTTAGAATGAGCCCCACCTGCGCACACGGCTAAGTGGAGACGCGTGTGCGCCCATCTGTGTCTGCTTCCTCATCACCGAAATAGGTCACAAAAATTTCCTCAAGACCAATAGATAGTGGAACGTTGCTATGAAGTTGTTCTGAACGATTTCAAACAATTACAGATAACAGCTCTAGAGTATAAAGGAAGGGTAAACTGTATCAAGCAACAATATGACAATGTTCCATTATCCTCTTTATTGGGTCAGAGTGGTGTTGTCGTTTGTTATTAGAAGTTTGTTAGCATTAAGTGTGACATGGAGGAAAGATTCAGGACAAGCTTCCAATGAAAGCAATTATCAGTCTTAATTCTTTAAGCTTCGCTACCAAATTAATACATAAACATACTTGTATATATACAGTATACATTTCCAAGTCATAACCTTACGAATTATGGAAAAAAATTGCTGAAAGTGTGTACCCCTTAGCAACTTCATAAAATACAAATAAAACCAACTTTAAGTATATTTGGTTATGAATCTGGCTAAGTCAATCAAGAGAACTTGGGTGAATAACAGCTGCAGCTTTGTCACTTTGGTTACTTGATTTTAAAAGTTAATAAATGCTTAAGAATACTGCATATCCTTGTTCTAAAAATATTTTTTTCTACTTTGTCAGTTTTAAACCTTATAATAGAATTCTTGTTAATTTTAAAGACAATGTGAGACTTCTTTATTTTACAAAGTTAACTTCTTTGCCAACTTGGTCAACCCGCAATGTTACCACATTAAAATTGTTTTATCTACTGTCATATTCAGCTAATCACTTTCAAGAAAGAATCCCAAAAACTGACAAATTAGGACGAAAGTTTAAATGGACAATTATACTAATCAGCAACTTAACATTATTGATTAATCCTTATACTGTACATATAGTTCTTTGACGTACGTACAGAGATAAAAAAAATTGATAGACTTCAAGTAACCCCTGAATTTGCTTTTACAAATAAGAATGTGAACAGAGCTCTGAAGTAACTGATGAATTCAAAGTGAAATTTACAGACCTATTAAATGCTATATGTAATTCTGGTATTTTAGCATCACACATGACGTCTGATGGTCCTAGAGGTCGTGTGAAGGACCATGAGGCAGTCGCATAAAATTAAAACTTATACCAGGTACAGAGCATTCTACAGAATAATCCTGAATGCTACTAACAAACTAATTGAATCTCACTGTCAATTGCTGAGGACCTTTGTACCTCTAAATGGTTACAAAAACTACTTTCTATATTAGATAAAATTTTCTATTAGTAACTGGAATATGTACAGATAAATTAACTTGAAATACAGTAGATGAAAGATTCTATTTTGAATTTATGCATCTTCTATGTAGGAATGCACTAATTTCTACAAACAATAATCCCCACCTGGACAGGAACACCTACAGCATGGATTCGACATAATGTAGATGGTACTAAGGGATTTTTGTAGGATTTCAATGGCTCCCAGCTGCATTACTCTATCCTTTTTACTAATTCTTTGTGCGATATCTTCTCCCTTTAAATTTACCCTGCTCCATTTTTTTTTTAAATTCAGGCAAGCCGTGTAAGTAGACATGACTCTGTGATTTTGGTAAACTACTTAATGATGGTAATTGATCTAAAGAATAACAGCATACGTATGTCAACATTACGACTCCTCAGCAAGTTGGTGTACTTTGCTTTATTTTGTACGTAGGTGTGTTATCGATGTGTTTGGCTCTGGGTACTGCCTATTAATGTGAAATGGCACCCATATTTTAATCATAAATATTGAAGCAAATACTGTGTTAAATCAAGACAGATTATTCTATACTGTAATTAATTAAGCCAATATATCAGAGAATTACATTATAAGATGCACAGCTTTTATTAAAGTAAATATCTATTTAAAAGGAAAAGGAAATCAAGGCAAAAGTTAGTTTAAATATATCCCTGTTTGTCTAAGGTCAATTTTAAAAGTAAAGTTGCTATAAAAATTTATGAACTCATTAACAGGGAATAGCTTTTCAAATTTGAACATCTATACTAACTACCTTGTCATCTATACAACCAACAAATAAACTTGAAGGACATTTCACTAACTTACAAGGTCTTTACATAAACTCTACAGAACAGCTTACTTTAAAAAGTAAAGTTTTGTCAAATTATTGCATCAAGGCAGTTACACGAACTGATACACGAAGGCACAAATAGTATGCACACAAATAAATAACAGAAATATGATGTCTTACAGATATTGAAAATTAAGACCATCCAATTTTATGTATAAATTTAAAAAGGTAAAAGAGTAGCAGAAACTTCAGGTAACTTCATGCTAAATACAAAGGGATAGTGCACTAAATATGTTTAAGTAAACAAGAAAATATGATTAACTTGAGTAAAACATACACTTAAAAGATATAAAGAACATTAAAGAAAAAAACATGGAGAAAATCTTGAACATGAAATATCATTTTAGGCTACAAAAATAAAGGGAAAATATAAATTCTATGGAAAATTAGAGTAGAATTTCTATTGAACCCTTATTAACTAACCATACAATTACTGCTAACTAACTGTTCTGGTTAAACTTCTAAATTTTTAATTTTGCTTATATTGCAGCCATTAGAAATACCATATTAGATTCTTGTACCCTAGTAAATATAACAATCTACAACTTCAGAGACTTGTGTTTGTTTATGGTAGTGGTGTTCACCAACAAAGTGTACTACAAAGCTTCACATCACAAGGGTCCCATAGCCAATCAAACAAGCCTGTACTGTACTTTTTTTAGTGAGAAGCAAAGCAAGTTTGCATCACAGCAACAAGCTAATAAAGAAATATACTATATTTTGGCTTTTCAAAATACAATACTAACATCACAACACTTTGTAAGCTAAAGAAACTCTCCACACAATAGTAAACCATTCTATTAACAAAAACTAAGTTTACGGTTGGTGTGAACTACATTACATCCTCTATAATATTTGTTAAAACTTTATTCTCTCTTGGGCTGAGCAAATAAATCATCGATATCACTTTAAAAAGAATCAATTCATTATTGATGACACATTCATCCTTCATTCAACTTGAATACCGTTATAGCGGCAAAGTCACTCATTTTCCAGGAACTTTCCCAGCCACTGCACAGCTCAGTGACATTTGGTCAGTATTATATACTGGTCATGTTTCTCTATATTAACAGTGCTCATATGATGTGCTACAAATGCTTACGGGAAGTATGCTAGCAAGAAAGCATTAACTAGAAGGAATGTTTGAGAGTGCTGTAGAAGGTTTAGTAAGTTAGCTCATTATATAGTTACTGATCACACTCATATTTTAGGAAAGTACTTATAGTATTCAGTGTAAGCTCTTGGCTGGCTTAATTCAAGCATGAGGCAATTTCTTGGATATAATTTTTTGAAGCAGGTTATTAGTTTCAATTAAATGTATATAAAACTACTTTATTTTGATAACATCATGTACGTATAGATTTACAACAACTATACTGACCAGTTATTGGTTGTACATTAGTTTGTGTATTCCACTAGAAGGAAGCGAAATGAAATGCAGTAATGCATTTTTCTTATTTTCTCTCCATGTTCATTGTAACAGTAATGAAATGTTCATTCCAATGTGTAATTCATAATAGACTAAGAAAAAATTTAAATAACTTAAAAATCATCTCTTGTAGTTTTGCCAAGAAAAATATCATTTTGGTTCCTTCAGGTTTTGTTATGTTAATGTAACTGGAATTGTATTTACAGTACCTGCCTTTTAGGGCAATGTTTCCTACACTGTGCTTAATGCCTCAATGTCTATTTTCATATGTGAGTTGGTATTAGATGAACTTGCACATAATGTGTAAGGCTGCTAAGTGTACAAGGCTACAAGCTGTGTGTAGTACAAGGCTACATGCTAGGTGTAGCACCAAGGAAAATACAATGATCCAGTATCATTAAACTGCGAGTATCAACCATCGAAAAGTCCCTTCAGTCTGTGCATGCACGTGTGTCTTAAGAAATTTGCATTTTGAAGTAAAAAAAAAAATTAAGCAACACTTATAGGACTGCTGTGTATAAATTACTGTTCAGTGTAAGCAACTGTGTGTATGCGCAAAAACTGAGTTGGCTGTTCATTAATACAAGATTTTGTATAACTTAACTTTCTGAAACAATCTCATATTAGGCTTGTATTAAATTTACCTCTCACAAATATGTCTAAGTACAGTATATAGTAATTATTAAGAACAGCCATGTCAATAACTTATCATATTAGTTGAAATTTGTTTGATTTGAAATTTGAAATACTGATGGTACAAAATTTCAGAAACTCACTAATACATTACCTTGCCCACCTGCACTGTAAGACGATCAAATTACATGTTTCCTTTTCCCTATAGTCTTAATTTCCATTTAGAATTTTTTTCATTTTATTAATGAAAGTTTTTAGGATACAAATGTCATCTTTCCTTATTCAGAATAAAATATTAAGACCATAATTGTAAGAATCGAATGGCTTTTGAGTTCAGCAATTCTTGTGTAATTGTTGATTTTTAAGAACAATTAAACACCTAGACTGTATTTGCTAAATGACTTATGAAACCCAACCTAAAGTTTATGGTAGGTCAGTCTTACCTAAGGTACTGTACTTTCTTTAAAGTAGCGATTTTTGCATTTGTGAAGCTTTCTATAATTTACAATGCACTCTTAAATTTATACATTTACAACTCTCTAAAACATGATTATTAATTTTATTGCTGAATTTCATACTAAAATTTATGTTCTTTACAATAAATATAATCCCATCGACCAAAAATTAATATCGTAGGCTGTATTCAAGTTTCTGTGACCATAAGTTCTTCACTTGTTATATCTGTGAGTTCATTCCCATTACAATTATATAGAATAATTTGTAACATTAGTTTATCCACATCACACTTATTGTATGCTATGTCAGACTAATAAAGAGAAATGTTTGTTTTTGGTCTATTATTATAAAATAGTTTAACCGAACACTGATATTTATTAAATTACTTGACTTTATTAACTTTAGTTTATTAGTTAGGAAGAAAGTAACATGTGCACTGTAGTTTAATAAAGGAAATTCAAGATTTAATATACTGTACTGTGAAAGACCATTGAAGATTAAACAACACCCATATTAAAAGAAGAAAAAAACACCCATATTAAAAAAGAAGGGGCTACTATTAAGAGATGCACTACGTTGCTCCCTAGTTACTTCCTGGCTAAATTAGCCCTGTTGTACTTACAGTAAACAGTAGTGCCAAATTAACCTGCATTAGTTATCTACTAATTCAAGGTGAAAATAAATTACCAGAATATTACCTGAACATCTACACTCCATATGAAATAGCTGATAACCATCCCTCACAAGCTAAGTAATATTCAATCTAAAAAATAAATGTCAAAAGATATTTCTTAATAATGCAAAACATCACAGGTTAAGTCATTTTTATTTTTCCTTACAACCCTGAGTCCTTAAATAGAAACTGGAACTCTGATATAAAAACTTATACACAGTGGGGTTAGTTACTGTCAGGTAGCAGGGAAACCACGGCCACCAGACAGTCCACTGAGTACTGAGTAGCCCCTTCGACATTTAATACAGGACTTGTACAGATGAGGCATGAAGGTTAGCTTCAAGGTCACTGGTTTGTATGGTTAGGAAAATTACAAATTTGGAAGTAATTTGGACTGTATTTTTCATAACAATACAAACCTGTACAGTAGTTCTTTACCTACAAGATGTCGGTGCCAACTGGCATACAGCTATAAAAACTTTTAACAAGGTGTTGACATCCAAAACTCAACAACCCAAACAGTGGTAGTAGGAAGAAGCACTGGCCCCCACTCAATCGTACCTTTTTCACCTTGATCATTCGGGACTTTACCTGGGGGCAGGTGAATGTGGGTAATGAGTAAGAACTACTAGTTTGTATTGTTAGGAAAGTGTTGATGGTGATGGAAAAGCCCGAAAAACTAGACACTGTATCTCCATCCTCAAATAGAGAATAGTTTGAGATGGGGTCAGTTGAGACTTCTCCTTGTTACTAGGAGACCTAAGTCCTTCGCTAAGGTCAAGGACCATCTGAGGTCCTTCAGACAGCAAATGAAGGATGACGCCCTGAGTAGCCAGTCGTCTTAGTAAAAGGAGGCTCTGACACCTGTCGAGTGCAGGAAGCTCGCCACGTTCCGCATGAACTTCGTGAACACAAGAGGGGCAGTGCTAAGACCGAAGCACAGAGCTCAAAATTGGAACACTTCCTTCCCATACACGATCCTTAGATATAGTTGGAAGGTCGGATGGATAGGGATATGGAAGTAAGCGTCCTGGAGATCGAGTGAGGTCATCCAATCGCTTTCCATTACTGCTGCAAGCACAGACTTGGAAGTTTCCAAAGTGAACTTTATTTTCAGGATAAACACATTGAGCGCGCTCACGTCCAGCACTGGTCTCCAACCTCCTGAGTTCTTTGGAACTAGCCCAGGAGGTTGTAAAAGCTTAGAGACTGAAGGTTTAGAAAACCTGACCACAATTCCCTTCTCTAACAAGAGAGACACCTGTTGATGCAAAGCTTGCCTTCTTGCTTCCTCTCGGTATCTGGGAGAGAGATCTATCGGCTTTTGGACAAGAGGTGGTTTCTTTACAAAAGGTATAATGTACCTTTCCTTCAACAAGAGGACAGACCATTGGTCTGCTCCTGTTATTTCCTAAGCCTGCCAGAAGTTCTTCAATCCGGCTGGAGGGAAGGCAAAGATTGACTTGCCAAGACTTCTTATAGTCTTCAACCATTCTCTCAGCAAACGTAAAACTCTATTAGAATACCGAGAGAGCACAAATTTAGAAAAAGAGGGAGCTGTAGCAGCCAACTGTAAAGTGAATTCTGAAGGAGGCGAGCGTGGAGCAGCAGGAACAAAATGCGAAGGAAAAACTTCCTTAAAAACAGTCAAGATCTTCTCAAGATAAAAAGATTGTTAGGCAGATCTAGGTTCCTCTACTTCAGACAAGATACCCAAAGGTACAGCTGGAAAGGAGAAATATCCTCTTCCTCCTCAGAATAAACTTCATCCGGAAGTCTATGTCTCTACCTGGTTGAGAGCCATTAAGAAGTCGCGATGGAAAAGTTTGACAACTAGCATCAACCTGTCGATGAAGAATAGGTAGAGGTTGAAGGACGACGTCACGTCGGGACTGCATCGACTGACATCGACGTCACGTCGTGACTGCGGTGTCTTAAGTTCGACGTCACGTCGTGACTGCGGTGTCTGACGTTCAACGTCACGTCGTGACTGCAGTGACTGCAGCTCAACATCACGGTTGGACTATAAGGACTGACGTTCGACGTCACGTCGAGATTTACGATCAGTATCTCACTTGACAGCAAGGTACTAGGGCTCACGTCAGCGTGACTTAAAAGCCTCAAGCTTAGATTATTGATGAACTGAGTCACGCTTAGCGGAACCGTGACGCTCCGCACGTAAGGGTTCCAGTCGAACAGGAGCAGGACCGTAGGACTGCATTAAGGTGGACAGCTTAGTCTGCACGTCCTGCAAAACACTAAAGTTAGGATCTTGAACACAAGGATCAGACCGTGACGTCAGGAACGTCGGTTCATGAACGTCAGCACTAATAACGGGAGTAGCAGCACTCAAGTCACGTCTGGAACGACCAGATAAAACAACGGCACCGTGACTCCTTGCAGGGGCCTCCGGAGCCACAAAATCCGACATTAAAAAAGAACGTTTAGCAGGCGAACCTTCCTCTGATGAAGGTATACGTACCGGGCTGCTCCAGTGACTGCAGCCAGGACGTTGACTTTGTTCTGAAGGAACCAATTTCCTCTTAAGAGGTCGTGAAACCTGACGTCAGGATTTCTTACTAACATGAACGTCATCGGAGGACGAGGAGAACTTAGTCTCGTCTCTCTTATAATAAGGACGATCGTGAGGAGCAACGTCTGCAACTCGTGAGGGAACGTCTGTTCGTGGTTTAATACCCATCGCTCCCTTTGGTCTTGTGACATTCCTTCTCCCAGGGGTTGGGGAGCTTGAAAGAGGTCTCGGACTGGGTGAGCGGCAAGTACGAACAGACAAAGCTTCCGCAACACTGAACATGTTTTTCGCACTTTTTTCACTGACACTCGCATCTTTTAATAATTTCACATCGGACATGAATAAAGTTGATTTCTATCTGTAGCAAGCAATTCTCCCTTAAGCCAAAAAGTTAGAATTGCAAAATATGTCCTTTAGTGTAAGCTCATTAGTACATAAATGTATCACACATGTAAAAATTAATAAACATATACATATATATAAATAAGTGAAATATATAAAGTAAAAGTTAAAAAGGATCAGTGACTTGGGACGAGACTAAAAAACTAGATCGCTAAGGACTACGTTTTCTCTCTTTCTCTCCCTGTACAGTGACTTGGGACGAGAACAACAAACTAGAACGCGAAGGAATACGTTTTATCTCTCTCTCTCTCTCCCTGTACAGTGACTTGGGATGAGAATAAAAAACTAGATCGTGAAGAACTACGTTTTCTCTCCCTCTCTCCCTATAGTGACTTGGGACGAGAATAAATATCAGAATCGAGAAGAACAACGTTTCTCATTCTCTATCTCCCTAGTGACTTGGGACGAGAATAAAGATTTGGATATCTCTCTCTCTCTCTCTCTCTCTCTCTCTCTCTCTCTCTCTCTCTCTCTCTCTCTCTCTCTCTCTCTCTCTCGTTACGAGAGTACTGGCTCTTTCACTCTCCGTCAACAAAAGGTTATTTGACTAAAGAAAAAATACTAAAAGGACTAAGAAATTGCAAAATAACATGTTCCTTTTATTTAGTATTTAAAAAACTTCAGTTTGTAAGAAGAATGAACTAAACGTAAAACTCTTATGCAAAGGGAAATCATGATTCTCTCTCTCTATCGTAACGATAGAGTGCAAACTGCGTAGCATAAATAAACTTAACGCTAGTTCATCTTTGAAAACAGATCGAAGACTATTCAAAGAAAAAAATTATTAAACAGACAAAAATTCACTTAAAATATTTTCTAAAAATATTCATCCCATCGATCCATAAAAATACAAAATTTCTCTCGGTATTTAGTACAAATGGAGTGAGGATCGTTAAGGCCTAAGTAAGGTGGGCGAGATATAAAAATATAGAGGTAAATCTATAAATATCAACAAGAATCTATAGTGATAAAATAAATACTAAAAACTTGAAAGCCTTTCACACACTTCCCATACGCTAGGGGAAAGGTCGGCCATTACTCTCTCTCTCTATCGTGGAAAATCCAGAGAGAGATAAAAAAAAGCAAGGGTAAAATTTTTCTCTCTCTTCAAAAAGTTTCTCTTGAAGATCTCTATTGTTTGAGAAAAAGTTGAAAGAATAACCAACCAATCAAAAGCCAAAAACCAAAACAAGTACTTCACCAAATTGTAGAAAACTTGAGGTTAGCGCGAGCAAGGAATCAATGTTTACACTAGACTCGGCAGAGAAGAACTGAAGAACTTTGGAATAGTGATGGTATCCTGCCGAGTGGTGGCGCTAGTGTACACTCAGCAACCCAACCCCTCGATCGCCCGCGAGTTTTGAATCGGCTGCCGGACCGTCGGAGACGTTAGCTATATATATATCCACCGGCTGAGTTAAATATTTAAAAAACTGAATTCTTAATCCCTAAGTCAAGTCCCCCCGAAATTTTCAGGGATCCTTTACAGGCAACCCCGCAATTTTTAGTGCCATCTTAAGAGAGATTTCCCCTACTAAAGAGACTTTGGCTCTAGAAGGAATTTGAATCCATTAACACTACCAAAATGTGAACGCTAGATTGCTTATGCATAATTAAATACAATTAAGGCATTGCAGGCACAAAGATTTCTTAATAATAAAACCTACCCTTGAGCTCTTAGGCTTAGAGTGATCAGAGCTAAAGCAATGAAATAAACCAATTATTCTGGATTTCTAACTGCCTCATACATCTTAGGGGTCTAGTAAGATGGTAACTAGCTCAAAGAGCATTCAAGAGAGGGCATGCTTGGGTGAGCCAAGCAACCACCTTGAGCGAATGCCGAAAGGAAAATGCTACAAAATCATAAACCAACACAGGAGAGCCATCTGCCACAAGTTTGCGAGCCTAGCTAATGTGCTCTACCCAAGCAGGCAGAGCAGGTTAAGAAGAGCATGAGCAGTCACAGCTATATGATCCAAGCTCGCTGTAACACTGGGACATGTCGCAGTCCTGGATTGCAATGTGTTGGGAGATCACTTATTTAAAGCAACACGTGGGTGAAAAGATAGTTTTCACTTTTGGCACCCCAATCAAGGGTTGCTGTGAGCTTGGATCACGTCGCAAGGTGTTAAGAGATCACTCGTACATGCAAAACTCTCGGGTAAAAGGATGCTTTCACCTTTGGCACCATCAGCCAGAGACAGCTGTCAAGATCTCCTAAGAACTCCGAAGAGCTAGAGCAATTTAATGTCATCAACGCAAGGACGCTTTTGAGCCACCTGGATAAACTACCAGGCTAGGACAGCAGTCAGCAGTAGCGACTGCGTACACTGGAAAATCCATAAGGGTGAGCGAGCTCAGAAGGAGAAAAAGGCAAAGCATATCCCTCAAGTGAAAGGCTAGCTTCTACTTGAATATGCTGAGGGTGCCGGGAGGTAGCTTGTTAAGCAAACCTCCTAAACTGCTAAAAGCTATTTTATCGCAAAGCAACTTCTTCCAATAAGCGAGGCTGAAAATGTTGAATCAACAGCACTTGCTAGGACGTGTGTTGCTCATGCGTCTCTGCCGAAGGATCGGAGTACACAGAAACAGAGGTTCTCTAATCATACTAAGACTTCAGGGAAGTCTAATTGCAAAGAGGTTCTTTAATCATACTATGACTTCAAGGAAGTCTAATTACAAAGAGGTTCTTTACTCATACTAAGACTTCAGGGAAGTCTAATTGCAAAGAGGTAAAGGGAAGTGTTCACCTTTAGCCAACCTAAAGAGTTAATGGAGCCTGATATTAATTAAGTCTCCAACTCTAAGACAACATCCCCGAGACGCTAATGCATCATAACGGGAACTAAAACCAAGAGTTAAAGTTTCCTTTACCCAAAGCCAGTAAACGTAGAAGGCGACTACTATCTTCAATCACGGCCGAGATCAAAGTGAAGAAGCTACGTGTGAGTGGGGGGGGTTGTGCTTCTCCTAGTTACAACTGGTAACAACCGAACAGTTGTTGACACCTCATTAAAAGATTTTATAGCCATATGGCCACTTACGTTGAATTCTTCACTTCAGGAAAGAACATAAATTTTGTATTTTGTGTAGGAACAAATAAAAATCACTTAAAAATTTGCAGAATACAAACCCTCGTCCTTTAATAGGAGACTTATCCATGGAGGGAAGAAATTCTTGGCTGGTTTAAACCTGGTTGTCAAAGCACATAAGACCTGTGAAGGGGAGCCGAAGTGTCCTTCCATCCTCATAACAACCTAAGAAAAAGATGTCGCAGGTTATAGGCTAGGTTTCTGTCTAATCTATTAAGAATGTCATGGAAGAACCTATATCCAACCAACTACATGGTGTCTGGAATATGCACACATACATATACCAAGGCACTTCCCACAATTTTGAGGGGGTAGCCAACATCAAACATATGAAAAAAAGGGTACCTTTCCTCTCTACGTTCCCCCCAGCCTGGCAAGGGACTCAACCGAGTTCGGATGGTACTGCTAGTGTGCCACAGCCCACCCTCCCCTGTTATCCATCATAGATGAAGCTTCATAAAGCTGAATCCCCTACTGCTGCTACCTCCGCGGTCATCCAAGGCGACCGGAGGTTTGCATACACCTCTATCCATCCAACCCCTTGTAAGAAGGCTGGAAGAGATACTTCTACACTTCAAAATGTACAGAAAGTTGCTCGATCCAGCAAATGAGTGACTGCTGCGCCCCAACAGAGAGGAAAAGAAAGAGAAAAAACTGCCAGACAGTCTTACTTCTCATCTTACACATCCGTTGCAACAACTATCTTGGACAAGACGCCTCTTGTACCATGAGGGAGCTTGCATACCTATACATATTGAGCATGTTTGATCATGACTACAGACATTACGCTTACATTATTAGGGGCATTTTATTCATTAATATGGGGCACTTTATTCATTACTAAAATTGTTTTGTACTGTATATTAAAACTGCTTATTACTAAAATAGATTCAAGAATGGAATATGCAATAGAAGATTAAATAACATTGAAAGGAGAAAGGATTAATGAAAAAGAATCATTTGAATATTCAGGAACTATGATCTCTAATACATTGTCTTTATAATTGGAGTTTAGTGAATGATTGAAAAAAGCAAAATCATACAATGGCTAGGTTAAGTGAAATTTGGAAACCAAATTGCCTGAAATGACACATAAAAATCAGGCTATATATCATTTTAGTAAGATCAGTGTTACTGTAAATACACGAGTTGTGGTATGACTAAAAAACATTATCCAACAGATTTTGCATATTTGAGAACAAAGCCCACAGAAGAAGAGAGTTAAATGGCAGGACAGGATTAGAAATGGAACTATAAGAGATTACTTGAGTGCCATATGTGGATGAGATCATGGTGAGGGGTAGATGGAGATGGTTTGTGCATGCTCTTTGCACTCCACAAGAGAGATTAGTTCACCAAACTTTTAATTGGGCTCCATAAGGCACTAAAAGAGTTGCCTAAGTGGACGAGGACTATGAATTGTTTAGTAGATGGCAAGTGGAAATGACTAGCGAAATCTATCCGAGGCCCTTTGCGTCAATATGTGTAGGAGATGATGAAAAATAAAAAAAAAAATAACTGATGGTGAATGGTGAAATGAAGGAGTGAAGGTAAAAGTGGAAGAGAAAAAGAGGGCTTTTGAAGAATGGCTGCAGAGTAATAGTATAGAGAAGTATGAAAAATATAGAGAGAAAAATGTGGAAGTAAAGCGCAAGGTACGTGAGGCAAAGAGGGCAGCTGACCTGAGGTGGGGTCAGGGATTGGGTCAGTCATATGAAGAGAATAAGAAGTAGTTTTGGAAAGAAGTGAAGAGAGTAAGGAAGGCTGGCGCAAGAATTGAAGACACAGTGAAAGATGGAAATGGAAGGTTGTTAAAAGGAGAGGAGGCAAGGAAAAGGTGGGCGGAAAATTTTGAAAGTTTGCTGAATGTTGAGGATAATAGGGAGGCAGATATAATTGCTGTTCCAGGTGTTGAGGTGACAGTGATGGGAGATGAGAATGAGAGAGAGATTACAATAGAGGAAGTGAGGAGAGCACTAGATGAAACGAGAGTAGGAAAAGCATCTGGTATGGATGGTGTGAAAGCTGAGATGTTGAAGGAAGGGGGTGTGACTGTACTTGAATGGTTGGTGAGATTGTTTAATATGTGTTTTGTGTTGTCAATGGTACCAGTAGATTGGGTTTGTGCATAAATTGTACCACTATATAAGGGTAAGGGAGATGTGCATGAGTGTTGTAATTCAAGAGGTATTAGTTTGCCGAGTGTAGTTGGAAAAGTGTATGGTAGAGTAATGATTAATAGGATTAAGGATAAAACAGAGAATGCAATCTTGGAAGTACAGGGTGGTTTTAGAAGAGGTAGGGGTTGTATGAATCAGATTTTTACAGTTAGGCAGATATGCGAGAAATATTTAGCAAAAGGTAAGGAGGTGTATGTTGCGTTTATGGATCTGGAGAAAGCATATGAGAGAGTTGATAAGGAAGCAATGTAGAATGTGATGAGGTTATATGGAGTTGGTGGAAGGTTGTTGCAAGCAGTGAAAAGTTTCTACAAAGGTAGTAAAGCATGTGTTAGAATAGGAAATGAAGTGAGTGATTGGTTTCCGGTGAGAGTGGGGCTGAGACAGGGATGTGTGATATCGCCGTGGTTGTTTAACTTGTATGTTGATGGAGTGGTGAGAGAGGTGAATGCTCGAGTGCTTGGACGAGGATTAAAACTGGTAGGCGAGAATGACCATGAATGGGAGGTAAATCAGTTGTTGTTTGCAGATGATACTGTACTGGTAGCAGACACAGAAGAGAAGCTTGACCGACTAGTGACAGAATTTGGAAGGGTGTGTGAAAGAAGGAAGTTGAGAGTAAATGTGGGTAAGAGTAAGGTGATGAGATGTACGAGAAAGGAAGGTGGTGCAAGGTCGAATGTCATGTTGAATGGAGAGTTACTTGAGGAGGTGGATCAGTTTAAGTACTTGGGGTCTGTTGTTGCAGCAAATAGTGGAGTGGAAGCAGATGTACGTCAGAGAGTCAATGAAGGTTGCAAAGTGTTGGGGGCAGTTAAGGGAGTAGTAAAAAATAGAGGGTTGGGCATGAATGTAAAGAGAGTTCTATATGAGAAAGTGATTGTACCAACTGTGCTGTATGGATCGGAGTTGTGGGGAATGAAAGTGATGGAGAGACAGAAATTGAATGTGTTTGAGATGAAGTGTCTAAGGAGTATGGCTGGTGTATCTCGAGTAGATAGGGTTAGGAACGAAGTGGTGAGGGAGAGAACGGGTGTAAGAAATGAGTTAGCAGCTAGAGTGGATATGAATGTGTTGAGGTGGTTGGGCCATGTTGAGAGAATGGAAAATGGTTGTCTGCTAAAGAAGGTGATGAATGCAAGAGTTGATGGGAGAAGTACAAGAGGAAGGCCAAGGTTTGGGTGGATGGATGGTGTGAAGAAAGCTCTGGGTGATAGGAGGATAGATGTGAGAGAGGCAATAGAGCGTGCTAGAAATAGGAATGAATGGCAAGCGATTGTGACGCAGTTCCGGTAGGCCCTGCTGCTTCCTCCGGTGCCTTGGATGACCGCGGAGGTAGTAGCAGTAGGGGATTCAGCATTATGAAGCTTCATCTGTGGTGGATAATGTGGGAGGTTGGGCTGTGGCACCCTAGCAGTACCAGCTGAACTCGGTTGAGTCCCTGGTTAGGCTGAAGGAACGTAGAGAGTAGAGGTCCCCTTTTTGTTTTGTTTCATTGTTGATGTCGGCTAACCCCCAAAATTGGGGGAAGTGCCTTTGGTATATGTATGTAGATAGAATAAAGTAGTGTAAACTTCATTCACTTTACCTGTACAGTAGACCCCCGGGGTACGGCGTCCCCAGCTTACGTTTTTTTCATGTTACGGTGTGGAATACGATGTTTTTTCGTCCCCTCGTTACGACATTTTCCCCACTTTACGGCATCGAATTCCAAAATTCAAACTTGGCGGTTTTTACGCGTACGACTGTGCAATTCACTCTCCTACCACCACGCTCATACGTCACTAATAAGCTGGTCTGCTATTGGTCGGCGTCACGGCGTCACTAAGATGCCGATACGCTATTGGCCGAAATCCTTCCTATAATGCCTGAGAGAGATGCTGCCTCAGTCTCTCTCTTTGTTAATCACGCGTTCAGTTCAGAATCTCGTGTGCATTTCGTAAAGACTTGATCTCGTGTGACTGCTTGCGATATTATATTTTTTGTGCATTTTAGTGCTTAATATAAAAAATTTTAAGTAATTTTTATTTTTCCTAACATACTTACCGAGAACTACTTTCTTAGGAGTTACCTGTATCCTCCTCTCTACCGACCAGAGTTTTGTGTAGTGTACCCCCCACCCCGTTTTCTAAGGAGGCCTACCCCCGGCATTAAGGAATGTGCCCCGAGGGTAGGCTTATCGTAGGTCGATGTCCGCCCGGGTCAACAGCTTCAGTAAGTTCTATTGGATTAGCACAATGCTTGCAAGGGAAGAGAGGCACTCGGGGAAGGAAGGGAGGGCCATTACCCGAAAGTAGTTCTCGGTAAGTATGTTAGGAAAAATAAAAATTACTTAAAATTTTTGATTTGTTCCAACACGAATACTTACCTCGAACTACTTTCTTAGGAGACTTACACTTTAGGAGGCGGGAGTGCTATTCTGACCCCCTGACCCGGGAAGCGGAGGCCAAGAGGCACAGGGATACCGGTACCTACTAGAAAACGGATGAGAGGGTAACTACACAAGAGTTCACGTTAGTGTCTAAGTACTCACCCTTTGAAAAAACTTCTTCTGATGATTCTCCCAGTAGCGTAGTTGTGAAGAATGTGTTATCCAATGGTATAAGTTGGTACTCCCCGATGAGGCTAGGAAGCAACCGGGTAGGATGGAAGGGAGCTGCACCTGTGTCTCCCGGTTGCTAGCCGTGATTGCGCCTGGGGCTTTTACCGTTACACCGCTTGGAGGGCGGAGATGACTGTTCCAATGGAGAACCCGTCTAAGGACTTCCTCGAGTAGTCCTTGAGGTAATGGGCAGTAAAGGTTGACTGGTTCGACCAAGTACCTGCTCGCAGGATCTGACCTACTGCCATGTTTTTCTCAAAGGCTAAGGAGGTGCTCAGGCCCCTGATGTCATGAGGTCGGGGGGTGCCTGGCTCTGCTATGCCTTCTTCCTTGTAGGCTCTGGCAATAACTTGTCTCAACCAGAAGGAAATGGTGTTCTTGGACACTTGCTTCTTAGTAATACCTGTGGATACGAAGAGGCTCTTGATGCCTGGGCGGAGATGAGCCGTTCTTTCAAGGTATTTTCTAATTGTCCGTACAGGGTATAATTTCAAATCCTCTGAATTACTCGTCCTGGGGATGGCAGGTATTGAAAAACCTTCGAACCTCGGATCCCAAACTGCTGGGTTCTGAGTCTTAGCCACAAAAGAAGGAACGAACTTGAAGGATACTTCTTTCCACCCCTTCGAATGAGAAACGTCATATGACAGACCATGGATCTCACCCACTCTCTTAGCGGACGCCAAGGCCAGTAAGAAGACGGCCTTGAGGGTGAGATCTCTGTCCACGATATCTTTCAAAGGTTCAAAGGGGGGGCCACACAACATCTTCAGGACCTTGGCTAAGTCCCACTGGGGCACCCTACTCGCCTGTGGGGGGCAGGACTGCTCGAAACTCTTGACAAGCATCACTATGTGCCTCGAGGCCCCCAGGTCGATGCCCTTCAGGAGGAAGACTTGGCTTAAGGCGGCCCGAACCCCTTTTATGGCTGGGATTGACATTCCCACCTTGTCTCTAAGAAACACCAGAAAATCTGCTATGTCTGGGACAGAGGACTTAAGAGGTTTAATGCGCTTTTCAGAGCACCACTTCGTGAAGGAGGCCCACTTAGCCTGGTAGACCGCGGCTGACGACTTTCTCAGGTACAGTGAACCCTCGTTTATCGCGGTAGATAGGTTCCAGACGCGGCCGCGATGGGTGAAAATCCGCGAAGTAGTGACACCATATTTACCTATTTATTCAACATGTATATTCAGACTTTTAAAACCTTCCCTTGTATGTAGTACTGTTAACAAACTACCCTTTAATGTACAGAACACTTAATGCATGTACTACAGTACCCTAAACTAAAACAGGCACAAATATTAAAGGCAATTTTATATCATGCGTTTCCTAAACACGCTAAAAAGCACGTTAAAAATGGCAACCAATGTTTTGTTTACATTTATCTCTGATCATAATGAAGAAACAAACTGGAGGTAGAGCTTTGCTCATTACCATGACATATTTCCCATACTATTCCCTTAGAACTACATCACATCTTCCTACTTTAGATATATATATATATATATATATATATATATATATATATATATATATATATATATATATATATATATATATATATACAGTGTACAGTAGGGTCCCGAATTATGCGAGAATTTGGTCGATTAATGACCTCGTGTAAGTGGAAAATCGCGAATTTCGAAACACACAACTAACAGAAATAATTCCATTGCGGCCATGGCAACCAGCAATTTGCCTATTCAAATGTGTTTACTACCCATTTCCAATACTTTCTTTGTACTATACTGTATTTCTTTATAATATCAAATTGTTCTTGTAAATAAATAAAACATTTAATATACTTTAAAGTTCTAATAACTTGAAAAATGGTTAAAATTACAACCAGGATAGGTGTAAACACCATATATTTCCCGTTATAACACAACCCAAAATACAGACAAATTTTAATGTTTGTCATTTCTATTGTATAATACAACTGGTGAATAGCAAAACCATCACTCTATAGACTAGCTTGTTGTATGATTGAAAATCCAGAATTATAAAAATAAAGGCGATTTTATATCATGCGTTTCCTAAACACGCTAAAAAGCACAATAGAAAACGACAACCAATGTTTTGTTTACGTTTATCTCTGATCACAACGAAGAAACAGACGCATTTATACATCTGTGTTTTTTAATTGACAGCAATTTTACCAAGTATAGATTATATGTTGAATTTGTTATTACCAATGTTCTAATTATTTTTTATTAGAACTTTCAAATAAATGAAATGAATGCCATTTATGAAATGTTTTTCTTTATGATGCCGCCTGAAACGGAAACCTTCCATTTGTTTACGCTCCATCTTCGATCATAAACAAACGAATGCATTAAACACACATGATCTAAGTCATAACTAATGATATTACAAACATTTAGTAAACATTATGTTATTACAAATATTTTACTTACCGTATTCATATAAATTCCTAAATTCGTAGCAAAGCTGGAAATTTTTTTTTCCTTATGCGTTTAATCCACAATAGCAAACTGCCGCTAATGACAGAGTGATAACTTACGATAATTCTAAACTGTTACGAAAGATAATTGTCCTTTCCATATCCAAAATACTTTTCCTAACTTCAGTTATAAGTCAACTTGTACCCACCTCAATTATGGATCCATATGCAAAAAAGGTAAAAGAAGAAAGTACTAGGCCTATTTTTAAAGTCACCGAACAATTAGGTTACCGCTATAACGTTCGATGTGAGAGAGAGAGAGAGAGAGAGAGAGAGAGAGAGAGAGAGAGAGAGAGAGAGAGATGGTTTTAAAGTACTAAACAATAAATATGATAGGTTATAACACATTGGTGTTTATGTAATATTAACTGTATAGATGGTTTGAATAAGTTAAGAAATGGTGTAAACAATTCTTTGTTATTGTATTCGCGCGGAAGCTAGACATCAGCTGATGTGATCACAGCCAAAAGTAAAACAAAAATAAGTTAGCAATACTCAATTTTTAAAACACACCCGAAATTTAACAACATAAGTACATGTTTTATTATAGCGCAATTGACATTTAAAGAGTAAAAATTTTCTGGAATAGAATGGTGTTTCCTAAAAAATAGTGGTTTGCGGACGAAATCGGTTACCGTATTTTAAGCCAGGGTTAAAAGAATACCTTTTAACCCTGTTTTAAGCTATGATTGAAATGGATGTATACACGGTATAATTTTTTCGTTTTGTATTTAATTGACACTTCAAGAAAACCGATTTTGGTTTCTTCATCTATTTGTAAGTACAGTATTGTATAACGAGAGAGAGAGAGAGAGAGAGAGAGAGAGAGAGAGAGAGAGAATCAGCTGTTGTAATTGAATGTCGTGTTTTTGTTTCGTGTACCCCCTGAAGCGAGGAATTGATCGCCACAACTAACAATATTCATGTTAATTTCATTCTTAAACTCAAGTTGCCATATGTGAACTATGGTTTTATTTCTTACGAGAGAGAGAGAGAGAGAGAGAGAGAGAGAGAGAGAGAGAGAGAGAGAGAGAGAGAGAGAGGGGGGGGGATTTCTGCCATCAAATCTCTCTCTCTCTCTCTCTAGATTTTATTTTACCGTCTACTCTACAAAACCAATGTTTGCAAATCAAATGTACGTATACTGTTTAAAATATGACAAAATATTGACGACTCGTTACCGAAGTTTAGGCTATTCACTGCCGATAAACGAACCCAGTCTACTCGTGAAAACCTTGAACGCCCAGAGGGAAAAATAAGGCTTTTAAATACGTATACTGTACTAAACAAAAATAATGCTTTAATATACCATCATTAACACTACCATTACAATTATCGTAAGGTTGGAGAAAGATAAAGATTGCCGAGAACGTAACCACATTTCTGTTTACATTTTGTCAGCTGGACTCGCACAGTCAACAGTTGATTTCATTGTTGATGTGGAATTTTATCCTTAAATAGGCTATTCATTATGAAATTATGTTAATGAAATGTAATGTTAATATTGTTTTGTAACATTTATTATAAATCACCGTATTTAGGACTACCAATATACTTAAAAAGACAATAGATTTGATACATTTTGTAGTGCTTGACTCGCGAACTTTGAACAGCCTCGCAGATACAGAAAATTTATTTTTGAAAAATAGCGATCGCGGAAAAGGGGAATCGTGTAATTCGAACACGCTTAATTCGGGACCCTACTGTATATATATATATATATATATATATATATATATATATATATATATATATATATATATATATATTTATATGTATACACATATACATACCTACATACTGTATATACATACATACATATATACATAAATACATGCATACATATATATATATATATATGTTACTGTATATATATGGGTTATGGAAAAAATCCGCGAAGTGGTGAATCCACGATGGTCGAACCGCGAAGTAGCGAGGGTTCACTGTATAGCGACATTCTCTTAGCAGTGGATGAAGAATATCCTTCTTTCTTCAGGAGCCGCTCGATAGTCTCCAGGCGTGAAGACGTAGGGAGAGTGGGTTGTCGTGGAGCCTGAGAAAATGAGGTTGATGCAGGTCTGACCTGTCGGGCAGAGGCCACGGTGGTTGACTCGCCAGGTCTTTTAGGTCCGCGAACCACTCTCTCTCCGGCCACCAGGGCGCTACCAAAGTCATCTTTAGGTTTCGGGCTGTCCTTACTCTGTTGAGCACTTGCCTTATCAACGTGAAAGGGGGAAAAGCGTACACATCTAGATTGTCCCACTTGTGCTGAAAGGCGTCTTCTAAGGCTGCTTTCGGGTCTGGTACAGGAGAACAATATACGGGGAGTTGGGCGTTGAGTTTTGTTGCAAAGAGGTCCATCACCGGGGAACCCCAACGTTGGATGATGAGCTTGGCTACTTCTGGAAGAAGGGACCATTCTGTCCCTACTATCTGGCCCACTCTGCTGAGACCGTCGGCCAGCACGTTTTTCTTCCCGGGAATGAACCTCGCTAATAACACCACTTGGTTCTCTTCTGCCCAATCTAGAATTTTTATGGTGAGATCGCACAATTCCTTCGACTTCAAGCCTCCTTGCTTCTGTATGTATGCTACTACCGTGGCGTTGTCGCACATCAACGCCACGGTGTTTCCCTTTAGCAGATACGCGAAGTGTAGGCAAGCCTTCTGGACTGCCTTCAACTCCAGGACATTGATGTGGAGTTCCTTTTCTCCGTCCAACCAGGTCCCTCGTGCTGTTTCGTCGAGGAGATGGGCTCCCCACCCTTGGTTGGAGGCGTCTGTGAACAGTAGTAACTCGGGGGGGTCGCTCCCGAAGGGCATCCCCTTGAGTGAGTTCGACCAGCAATGCCACCATTCCAGGGAGGGTCTCGTGTTTGGTAGAACTGGGATTAGAACTTGTTGTGAGTCCAGTTGGCACCAGAGGTTCTTCAGGTTCCATTGTACGGCTCTGAGCCTTACCCTCCCTTGGGGAACTAGTTTCTCCAATGAGACCAGGTGACCTATCAGTTTCTGCCAGTCTTTCGCTCTCCTGGGGCGCTCCGACAGGAACGGCTGAATGATATTCATGAGGTTGTTTATTCTGTCCTCCGAAGGGGAGGCTTTTCCCAGAATGGTATCTAACGTCATTCCCAAGTAGTTCATTCTGGTGGATGGGGATAGGTTTGATTTTTCCGGGTTGATTACGATGCCCAGATCCTTGCAAAACTGGAGGAGTTTCATCCCTTGTTCCTCCAAGAGGTCCTTCGAGGAGGAAAGAAGCAACCAGTCGTCCAGGTATCGGATGAGGCGAATGCCTTGTTCGTGAGCCCACACTGAGACAATCGTGAAGACTCTCGTGAACACCTGGGGCGCTGTTGACAATCCGAAGCAAAGGGTCTTGAATTGCAGGATCTGGGAACCCCATTTCACCCGGAGAAACTTTCGACTCGAGGGGTGGACCGGAATTTGGAAGTAGGCGTCCTTGAGGTCTATGGACATCATGTAATCTTTCTCCCTCAAGGACAGCAGAACTGACTTCAGAGTGTCCATTTTGAAGTCCGTCTTCTTGATGAACTTGTCGAGAGCCGACAGATCTATAACCGGTCTCCACCCCCCCCCCCCCCCCCCCCCCGTCGCTTTTTCTACTAGGAACAGACGACTGTAGAAACCCGGGCCTGGGAGAAGAACTTCTTCCATGGCGCCCTTCTCTAACATGGAGGACACCTCCTCTTGAAGGGCGGTCTTCTTCAACGGGTCTCTGGGGGCTAGCCATTCCGTCCGGCTGGCCGGGATAAGAGGGGGTGGTTCCGCTAAGAATGGTAGTCTGTAGCCCTCCTTTAGTACGGACACTGTCCAAGGCTCCGCTCCGTGAGCCTTCCATGCTTGCCAATGTAGTCTGAGGCATCCCCCAACCCGAGGCTTGGGCGGGGATAGGGGGCCTCCCACTCTATCTCCTCCTGGAGGAGCGGCCTGAACGGCCTCTCCTAGAGGCAGAGTAACCCGACCTGAAGGATCTTGAGGAAGCTGGAGCTCCCCTACGGGGGGGCTGAGGCGTTGAGGACCAGGAGGAAGAGGGAGCCTCTCTCCTCGTCGTGCTGGGAGAGGCTTGGGCCGTCGCGGCACTATCCGAGACGGACCTCTTGTAGGGCGGTCTCCTAGAAGGCGTAGGGCTGGGGTTGTTAAACTCCTTCTTCTTCGAGACCTTCTCCATGATGGTCTCTAGTTCTTTCAGGGGAAACAAGGACTCTCCCCACAAGGGTAAGCTCCGTATGGCCCGCGCTTCCCTGTCTGGCACCTTCCGGGACACCTTAGCCAGGACGGTGTCTCTCTTACGGAGTACCCAGTTAGCCGTCAAGGCGAGCGACTGGTATGTTAAAAATTTTAGGGTTTTACCCCCGGAGGTAATAAGGTCCCTCAGGAGGCTCTGCTGGTCAGGGTCCGCGGGGTCGAACGAGGCTTGTACTCCTACTAAGGTGGAAGCCCACCAGTCCAGCCAAGAGGAGACGTTCACTAGATCCCTTGACATTTCCTCCATCATGGAGGCCTCCGCTGGCGAGAAACAGACTGGGGCCAAAGAGGCTCTATCCTCTGAGACGCCCTGACTCAGGATGTCAATGGATGATTCCACTTTACAGGGGCCTGGGCGACGCCCCTCTGGCACATATACTTTGCCCTGAGTTTTGAGGCCCTGGAGCAATTTTGAGGAACTCGGCATTACTAGCCACCACCTTGTCCACATACTCCTGCCCTAGGACCAGATCTCGGGCTAAAGGAAGCGCTAGAGACGTCTTAGGTTGGGTAGGGGTCTGCATAATCCGTAACAGGCTTGACCTCCAGTAGTCTTCGTCCGTAGCTGTAGGTTCCTCAATTTTGTGGTGCCTCCTGATAAGGCCAACCACTCTCCTATAGGCCGAGTCCTCCGTTGGTGAACCCTCCCTTCCGTCAGCCGAGGTCTCGGCTTGGGGCTGGGGAGCTGGGTTACCGGGCACACCGACTGGACGTCTAGCTCTTGGGGCCAGGGGTGCCGTCCTACCGAGGTACTGGACTTCATCGGCGGGGACGTCCGCACCAGGGGCCTGGGTTAACGCAGGCATCGCCGATTCAGCAGGGACTCTCGTCCGCTCAAGGGCTCTGGGTGCCGAGGACGCGGTTCCCGTGGGCTGACCCGGCAGCGGGAACCGTTCCTTCCGACCCGAAGGCCGCACCAGCTGGGCTGGTTCGGCCAGGCCGCCTGAAAAGAAGCGCGTTTCCCTCCGCTGGGCGGGGTGAACCGGAGGCTTCGAGGACTTATGCCTTCCTGTAGAGTCCTTCCTGCGAGCTTGGTTGCGAGGGTCAAGGTCGTGTTTTGAGGACGGCATCCTTGGCGAGAACTCTCTGGACCGGCGGTCCGGGGAACAAGGCACCCTTGAGTCACGGGGTACGAAGACCCAGTCGCCATCAGGAGACCTACTCCTCTTATACTTACGTCCTGGGGAGTGGGAGCGCTTCCTACTGTACCTGGAGCGCGACCTAGAACAGGAACGCCTGCTCCTGGACCGCTCCCTCCGACGACGGTGTTTTCCCCTGACTTCTTCCCCCGACGAGAAATAATCTTCCGACGAACCCGACGACACTGTACTTATCGTATGTCGGCCGGTAGCGGGGGACTGCGTGGGACTTCTTCACGCGTTGAGTGCCCGAGGTCGACGGCTGAAGGAAATCTTCGGGGACTTCCGTGAGGGGGGGCGGGAACGATTCAAGGCGCTCCATGCTAGGGAGCCAGGGGTCCAGGCCCTCTTCCATTCTTAACGGGGACCTACCTGGTGTCTTCGGAAGCCTCCAACCGAAGGCATCATTACCCGAAGATCGTAACTTCTTCTGGTTGTCTCCGCCTACTGAAGACCCTGAAGCACAGGCCCACGAGGGCGGCGAAGACACAGACACCGCGTTACTACCCCACAAGGGGTCATCGGAGGACACGTGCCCCCCGAGCACAAGGGCCGACTCTCCGGACGCACTACTGGGTTCTTCACTAGCCCTAGAAGGGCCTGCAACCGGCACTGCACTTTCACTAGGCTCTTGGGGAAGGCCGCTTTGTTCCTTCTCTACGACAGACTTACCTCGGCCCCTACTCTGTGTAGGGGACGGCGAAACAGAGGCCCCGTCGGACCGCTCACTGGGTGATGGTAGCGGTGAAGTAACGCTAGCTTTTCTGGGGGAACGTTTCGCCGATTTTCTCTTTTTAGTACCGTAACGTACCCACTGGATATCACTCCAGCCTACATACTCGGGGCACGTATCTGCTGACGAACAAACCCTTCCCCTACAGGAGGAGCAAAGGGAGTGAGGGTCCACTTCAGGCTTGGAGAGGAACGCTCCACACGATTTACCGGCCCTAGGCCCCGGACAACGGCGGATTTGCTCCATAATGCACACACGCAAGACACAAGCACGAAGGGAATCAAGGAATACACTGGGTAAGCACACGGGTGGAAGGTGAACACACAGGAACACCCGGGAAAAGTACACAGGAAAACACAAGTTACCACGCGGGGAACACGTGGGACACTCAGAACGCACACAAAGGATCGATAGAGAACGAGGGCGACGTGTTTACACGTCGCGACCAGAGAACTTACTGAAGCTGTTGATCCGGGCGGACATCGACCTACGATAAGCCTACCCTCGGGGCACATTCCTTAATGCCGGGGGTAGGCCTCCTTAGAAAACGGGGTGGGGGGTACACTACACAAAACTCTGGTCGGTAGAGAGGAGGTTACAGGTAACTCCTAAGAAAGTAGTTCGAGGTAAGTATTCGTGTTGGAACAATCCAACTTTAATTCGTTAGCCATGGGTCCCAAGATTGCTAGTGATGTTAAAGGGAAAAGTAAGAAGATGATCACTATGGAAATGAAGCTGGAGATATTAAAGAAATACAAGGAAGGCATGTCCATGGGGTTTGTTGTCGATGAGGCTGACGTCGATAACCTTACCGAGGAGCACATGGGGGACCTTACGATTGAAGACTTGAAGGAGTTAGAGGCAATGCAGTTGACCATCATTCAAGAAGAGCACAGCTCTAGAGGTGGTGAGGACGGGGGGGAGACTGAAGAAACGACATCGGCAGAAGTAAGGGAAGCTATCGGTTGGTATGAAAACCTTAAGAGATTCATTGAAAAAAAAACACCCAGAAAAACTTCACAAAGGTCGTCTTCTGGAGAGAGTTAATGACAATTGTATGAGTCATTTTAGAAATATTTTGAGGAGTCGTTAGAAACAGGCTTCTTTGGATAGATTTTTCTCCAAAAGAGAAGTATCAGAAAGCAAAGATGATAAGTGACTCTATTAAAAAAGTTAAAAAAAAAAAAGCTAAAAAAAGAGTAATCTTCTAAGTTCTAAAAAAAAAAAATCATAAAAGAAATTTCAATAGACAAAAATAATAATAAAAAAAAAGCATTTTTAATTTTAAGTGTTTAATAGTAAGAATAAATTTATTATTAAGTGTACATAACATAATTAGCATTGATACGTTTTTATATCTACAGTCTCCTCCCCCCTCTGCCTCCACCCACTACCAGCTCAAGTCACGTCACTCCAAAGGTAAATAAAATTTAATTTTTCCTTTACAGTATAGTATATAATTTTCATTTATACCTGTAATATTATTTAATCATATACTGTGCAGTACATGTATATCATATATAAGTATACTGTAGTACAGTGCTTACTATACTATTTTGTTACGTACTAATTTTCAATGTTTTTACCTGGGGTTTTGCACGCATCAGCTATTCTATTGCCCGCCATACGACATTTTCACCATACGATACCAACTCCGGAATGGATTAATGTCGTATGGCGGGGGTCTACTGTATTGATAGGAGTTAGGATATGGCAACAAGAAATGCAAGGAGAAAGAGTGCCTCATCTGCACTAAAGGTTTCTCTACTATCAGCAGTTTTTTTATGCATGTTCTTCAACAGGTCATCATACAAGTCTTTTGCTCTCTTAAGATTAGTTACCTCAGAAACACTAACCACCTGGATACCACACTCCTATTTCTCCATTACTTCATTTCTATTCAAAACTCTATGGGGGCTTCTAATCATTTTCCCTATTAGATGTATTATAACACTAACCTTCTTAGGGCCCAGGGTGACAGATGCATTAAAAATATACTGTACAAAAAAAAAGAAAAAAAGAAGTTTACTCAACTCTAAAGTGGGGATAAGCAGTAAGCAAGATTACAATGAGACAGGGGATTTGCTGGGTTAACAGCCAATGCATAAAACTTCTCAGCTCACACAAGTTTTCGCTAGCACGACAAATAAAGTTAATGATAAATACCAAGATGATTTTTCATGTTTCATGCCAAAGTACAACAAATTCCTTTTAGGAATTCCAAAGCAGATGAATACAGAAGTAAAACAGTATTATGAAAAGTCTCAAGGCTATCAAATTATCAATCCAAAAGAGTCCAAGCAGGGAAATTAAACTAACAGAGCTTTGTTTGAAAGTTTTTGAGAGGGTACTTGAGATTGAGAGAAATTGTAAAGATTGGGAAACAGCAGTATGGATTCATGAGGGGGAGAGGGACTGTGGATGTCATCTTGATAATAAGGAAGCTACATGAAAATAGGCTCTTAGAGGGAAACCAGAAGCTTTTCTATGCTTCTGTAGATCTAGAGGCTTATGATAGAATACCAAGAGAAGTGATGTTTTGATGCTTGAGGAAGAGGAAAGTCACAGAGAAATTGGCTAGAATGGTAGAGATGATGTACAAAAGAACAAGGACTAAAGTAACAACAGCTGTTGGGGAAACAGAAACCTTTGAAGTGTGTTGGATTACACCAGGGGTCAGCATTAAACCTGTTTTCATTTGTGGTGGTCATGGATGTGTTAAGTGAAGAGATCAGAAATGAAGAGTTGTGGAAGTTGCTATATGCAGATGATTTGGTGATTACTGCTGAAAATGAAGAAGAATTACAGAGAAGGGTTGTAGAGTGGCAAGAGACTTTGGAGGGGGGTGGCTGGAGAGTAAACGTGGAAAAAACTGAAGCTATGGTGAGCATAAGGAAGGTAGGGACAGGATGGCTATGCATGAAAGTTGAGGCCCGATTATAAAACAGCTGAAACAATTTAGATACTTGGGATGTATAAGTCCGGAGGGAGGATGTGTGGCTGAAATTGACAATATGATAAAAATAGCTTGGGGTAATTGGCAGGGAGATGGTAGGAGTGGTGTGAGATAAGAAAATGCCAATCAAGCTAAAAGTCAAGATTTAAAGTCCTTTAATGAGACCAGTGTTAATGTATGTATGTACGTGTGTATCAGAATCATGGGCTCTAAAATGAAAGATAAAGAAAAGCTAGAGAAAGCAAATGTGATAATGCCGAGGTGGATCATGGGAATATCACTTCTTGGAAAATTAGATAATGATGAAATAAAAATAATGGCCGGCGGAGTATAGCTTACAGAGGTGATAAGAGTGTCAAGACTAATGGTGTGGGTATGTGTTGATGACAGCTGGTGGAGAGGGCTTGCGAGTTAGAAGTTGAAGATTGAGAGGGAGGCAGAAAATTAGATGGCAAGATAAGGTGAAGGATGATATGGAGAGAAGAGGTTTGTAGGAAAAGGATACTTGACACAAGGCATTGGAAAGGGCACATCAGGCAACCAATCCCTTTATGTAGGGATAACAGTGGAAAGAAGAAAAGTCTGAGCATTAAGTATTTCACATGCCTTTTTAATGAGCTTGTTGGTTCTAACTTATCCTGCTACAATATTGAGAAACAAATGTCTACATTCTAGGTATCAAAATGGTACTAAAAATAAAGTACTGCATTATTCATTGCCTGCTTTCTTTCTATCTAAAGGTAGCAGTTTCCTGCATTTCCTATCCTTAGAAAATCTCCTTTAATCATTCCAGAAATAATTCAATGGGATTTCAAGGTTGTTTTATAAAGGGGGGGGGGGACTCCTTTTGATTTGTAACTTAATACTAAGCATAAATCTAGTTAGCATATAAAGATTTCTATAAAAATGAGGATAAGACTAAATGCTCAATGAATCTGAGCCATATGTTCCAGCACCTGGGTTGGCAAAGCCATTCAGCAATTGGGTACACCTGGGAGAGGGGGAACCCAGCAGGTGCACTATGAGAGGTGGAAAGATATTGGATAGCAAGAGTGAGAGGTAAACTGATGGCCTTCCCAAGGATATAATGCCTATAATTGATACTATCCTTCATTCTAACAACCACAATTCGAGAGTTCTTTACAACATAAGGATAAACAAAAATTGCAATATATGGTTTTATGAATCAAGTAGATAGGAATACTATAACAAACACCAAGAGCAACATATGGCAACTTAAATCGTCGTCGGCGGCGCCCACTCGTGTCCGAGTATTGGGTTCTGTCGTTAGCCATCAGCCTCCTATCTATGGGGTGGGTGCTTATGTCTGATGTGGCTGTTAAGTCCTAGTCTGTGGTGGAAGAGTCGCGGACAGTGTTCACAAGGGAGGGTAGGTGGTGGGCGGGGCTGTTCTAATCGCTCTCTCCTTCTCCTCCTAGCCTCCTCATTTTGTCTCCTCCTCTCCTCGAAGTCCACGGTGCCATGGTGTACTGTACTCCTCCAGGTTTTCCTGTCCCTGGCTGTTTCTTCCCATGAGGAAGGATCGATGTCAGTTAGAGCCAGGGTGCGCTTTAGTTGATCTTTATAGCGCATTTTCGGGGCTCCTCGTGGTCTGGTGCCCTGGGTCAGTTCTCCGTAGAATATTTTCTTTGGGAGCCTAGATGGATCCATCCTATGCACGTGTCCTATCCAGTGGAGGCGGTGGTGGATGATGGTGGCCTCCACGCTGGTCAGCGAGGCACGTTCTAAGACTTCAATGTTGGTGGTGTGGCTCTCCCAGGGGATTTTCAAGATCTGCCTCAGTTTCATTTGTTGGAAGCGTTCTAGGTTTTTAATATCGTTTCTATATAGCGTCCATGTTTCACATGCATACAGGAGCGTGGAGAGGACTACTGCCCTGAACACCATTATTTTGGTGGTCATTGTCAGTGCGTGGTTGTTAAATACGCGGCAGTTAAGTCGGCCAAAGGCGGAGTGGGCTGCCCTGATCCTGTTCTCCACGTCCTTTTTGCTTGTGGGAGCCGATGTTAGGATGCTCCCTAGGTAGGAGAACTGGTCCACCTGTTCTAACGGTTGGTCATTCACTGTGGTATTGAAGTTTGGGAGCATCAGTCCTGGTGGATGTTGGACGAGGGTCTTGGTTTTATCTGTGTTGACTTGCATCCCAAAACGTTCGTAGGCAGAGTTGTATGCATCAGCTAACGACTGCAAGTCCTCTGCCGTCTGACCTGGGGTGGCATTGTCGTCAGCATACTGCAGTTCTCGCGCTGCACACAAGGTGGTCTTGGTTCTGGCGCGAAGTCTGGCGAGGTTGAAAGCGCCTCCATCCATGCGGAAACGTAGGTCGACTGAGGGTGTGTCTGGGGGAATCTCGTTGAGCATTGCTGCGGTGTATAGCGAGAAACACGTTGGGGCCAGAACACAGCCCTGCTTCAGGCCGCCGTTGATGGGGAATGGGTCTGAAAGAGAGTTCTGGTGGCAGACTCTCCCAACCATTCCGTCATGGAGGGCACGCACCAGCTTGACAAAATCGGGTGGACAGCCATATCTTTTGAGGACAGCCCACATGGCAGGTCGAGGTACTTTGTCGAAGGCCTTTTTCAAATCCCAGAAGATGAACATTATGGGCTGTTGTTGTTCGAGGCTCTTCTCTTGTAGTTGTAGCGCGCAGAAGATCATGTCTATGGTCGAAAGCCGCACTGGGACTCTGGCAGGACGTCTTCTGCGAGAATAAGGAGGCGGTAAAGGAGAATCCGAGCGAAAATCTTACTCGCGATGCTTAGTAGTGATATTCCCCGGTAGTTGTTACAGTTCTCCCTGTCTCCCTTCTTGAAGATGGTAACGATGTTTGCATCGCGGAAGTCACTGGGGAGGGTCTTGGTCTCCCATATTTTCAGTATAAGGAGCATCAAACGGTTCCTCAAACCGGGGCCACCGTGAGTGAGGAGCTCCAACGGGATGTTGTCTGGCCCTGGGGCTTTGCCGGGCTTCATGCGCTGCAGGGCCTTGTTGAAGTCATGGATGGAGGGTGGTAGTGCCATCCAGTGACGGACGGGATGCTGCGGGGTCATTCGCTGGAGATCGTCTGGGGTGTCTGCTTGGTCATTGAGGAGGTTTTCAAAGTGAGACCTCCACCTGGCCAGGATGTCCTCGCTGTCGGTGATGGTCGTGGCCCCATCCGCGTCCTTCAGGCTGCCCACTGATGACCGTGTGGGACCGAATATTTCCTTTGTTGCTGCATAGAAGCTGCGCAGGTCATGTTGGTCAGCGAAACTCTGTATTTCTGCAGCTTTTCTTTGCCACCAGGTGTTCTGGGCTTCACGGATCCCTCTTTGGCAACCAGCTTCAGCCACCTTGTGAGCACATTTGTTAGCTGCTGTTGGTTGGTTTTCCAAAGTCAGGCGTGCTTGTTGTTTGGTTTCAATAAGAAGAGAGATGGTAGCATCATTCTCATCAAACCAATCCTGCCGTTTCTTGGTGGTGTAGCCTAGTGTTTCCTCCGCGGCACGGGCCATAGCGTTTCTGAGGGTGGTGCAGTGGTGCTCAACAGTGGCCTGACCCACGGGGTCTGCGAGGTGTTGTTCGCAGGCCTCCTTGTAGTTCTGTGCCACCTGTGGGTTGCGGAGCTTACTACAATCAAAGCGTTGGTGTGGTACGCTGTCAGGTGCCCTTCTGGGTGGTCGTAGGGTCGTCACGGAGAGTCGGGAGATGAGGAGTCTGTGGTCCGTCCAGCAGTCGTCCGCTCCGGGCATGGATCGGGAGATGCGGACGTCTCCTCGGTCTCTGGCTCTGGTCAGGACGTAGTCCAGGGTGTGCCAGTGTTTAGACCGTGGGTGTCTCCATGTGGTCTTTTGTCGTTTTGGTAACTGGAAGATGGTGTTGGTTACCACAAGTTGGTGTTCTGCACACACACCCAGTAGGAGTTGGCCATTGGCGTTGCAATTTCCAATGCCATGGCGGCCGATGATTCCCTCCTACAGGCGATGGTCTTTGCCTACTCGGGCATTAAAGTCGCCAAGCACAACGAGCTTGTCATTGGCGGGCACTGCCTGGATGGTGCGGTCGAGCTGGGTGTAGAAGGCAGCTTTGTCATCATCGGTTGAGGTCATAGTCGGGGCGTAGACAGAGATCAGGGTGAGGTGTCTGTCCCGCGTGATGGGGATGCGGACAGTCATTAGGCGCTCACTGATGGCCTTGGGAGCGAGGTTGTGCTGCTGCACTAGCTGGGAACGGATGGCGAAGCCGACACCGTGGATGCGAGGCTCCTCTAGGGCCTTGCCTTTCCAGAAGATGGTGTAGCCTGTTCCAGCTTCCCTGATGTTGCCCTCTTCGGGTAGTCTGGTCTCGCTAAGAGCCGCCACATCAACATTGAAGCGGGCTAGCTCCTTGCAGACGAGGGCTGTACGTCGTTCCGGGCGGTTGGTGTTCGTCACGTCTTGGAGGGTGCGGATGTTCCACGCACCTAAGGTTAATATTTTTTTCTTGTTGTTTCGACCGCATTAGTGGGATGTCCGCCAGCCGCGGTGAGCTGACCAGACGGGTTTGCCGTGTCCGATGTTTACCCCACCTTTTCTAGGGGCCTCCCCATGTGGGGTGGGCTGCGGTGTCCTCAATGGCCAGCCCAGTCACGGGTCCAGCTGCCGAACTCTGGTGTCACGGCACCGTCACCAGAGAGCGACTGAATCTTAGACTCACCGCCTGAGTGCAGTCGTGGGCTAAGGGCTTCCAGCTATCCAGGCCTGCCCCCTTCACCCACGGTGCTGTTGCCTCAGGACTTGGTGGTGGTGATGATGATGATGATGATGGTGAGAGATGAAGAACGATTGGAGGAAACGACAGAATGCCAGTAGCTGGGTATATTGTTTTGGGTGGTCGTGGCTTTGCAATGGCCACGCACACACACTTGGCCCATACCGTTTTCACCGCGGCTCAAGACATATGAGACAGGCGGCTTCTCCGATGTTGGTTGCATCGGGCTGCCGGGTTCTTGTTATGTCAAGGCCCGCCTTGTTGCCTGCCCGACAGGCATTGCCCTCTTCCGCCGGCGCTGGGAAGCTCCGCCGTTGGGGTCTTGTTTGGTTTGATTTTGGAGTTTTCCTTCTCCTAGCCTTTGCCTATCTTAAATAAAGGAGAAGGCCTATAGGGGGGTCCAGTCTTGGTCTGGTCTCTCAGAACTGGCCTTAGCGGTATGGTTGAGCCTGCCAGGGTGGATAAACTACCCCACCGCCATTGCATAGCCCATCATTGAGACACTCAAGCCCCTCTACTGCAGCAAAGTGCTGGACCATCAGAGGGGGCAACTTAAATAAATCCCAATTAAACACCCAAACATTTTGCTGGTCACCATTAAGCAAATAGCATTCATAAATTTGCCAAGAGAATTTAATATAATTTGAAACAAGTCATCAATAGTTAGTCTCATCTATGGTTAAGCAACTTAAAACCTAACATTTCTCCTTTACTACCTAACTGCAAAAGCTTAGCAAACCTGATGATAGCAAAGTTAATACAAAGGACTTAGAATATCAAGCACTATGACTCTGGTACAACTGTACTTCAATAGTTTTGGTTCGGTTCAGATCACCCCACACATGTATAAAAAGAGGTAGTATACTTTTGGATGAGCTGATGAAAGGTCACATTGCTGGCGAGAGAGGATGAAAACCGTACGGGATCGGTACGGGTAACAGAAGACATTTAGGATGATTATGACATGAGTGCAGCCGGAAACACTCAAACATGACTGGTCGGGGCCTGGGAGAGAGTCTGGAGCTGGAGTCTAAGGGTGGCGACTGCCGCACTTCACACTAAACCCAACAACAATTCGGTCCTAGAGAAATTTTCGACTTGTAAGAAGCCCCTCTCCAGAGGAACGCTAGAGATATTACAATAGATCTATAACTAAATACCAATATTCAGGCCTTCTCTATAATCCCATGCACTCTCCTACATAGTATTCTCTGGGATTTTGCAGCTTTCAAGATTAGCGTGGCACTTAGAAGCATCACTATTTAATTCAAGAAGTCCAAGGACAAAAAGGATTAATAGGGTGCATCCACACAACCATGCAGTGCCACCCAGGAAAACATCACTATCAGACTATGAAAAGTGCCAGGAATGAGCAGTAATGATGTCAAAAGTGCATAATCTAAAGGGATTGACCTGAAAATAAATTTACCTTGAACTTATTACTGGTCAATACTGAAAAGTTGTCTAAATCCTGGTACTAAATTATGTCAGACTTTTGGATTGGATTTATGAATTTGGGCTATACAGCCCAGCCCAGGGGCCTGTGAAATTGATTCAAAACCCAAATGCAACTATAGGGAAAAACAGCTGTTGAACTATGAAGTAAAATACAGGTTGGGCAACAAGATCAAAGAAATGAAGAAGGAACAAAGGTAAAGTAGAAGCATGTAAATCAACTGTAGCAAGAGGCCGAAGGAGCACTGCACAAACCCCAAGTAATGCCTATAGTGCATCGCATAAGGTTAACTGTAAGCAATACCACTCTACATGGGCTGAATTTTGGGTTCAAAAGAAGTTACAGTATTCATTCCATTTTAGTCAGATATCAGTGCCATAGTGAGCAACTGGATTAAAACTAAAAAAGAAAATGGCATTAAAGCATTGTAATTTCTATTATTATTATTATTACCAGCCAAGCTACAACCCTAGTTGGAAAAGCAAGTTGCCGTAAGCCCAAGGGCTCCAATAGGGAAAAATAGGGAAGAACTGCAAAAGGAACCATGTAACAATTTTGCTACAAATCGTATTTTAAAGAAAGTAAACAAGAATGAACCCTCAACATATTTCACAATCTTTTTAGCTATAGTATAACAACCTTAAAGATAACATTTTGATGAGACAAAACCAAAATCTCTACCAGGTACCATTAAATAAACACCTTTCTTCTAGCATTGTGTTTTCGTTCTTAGACCGAACAGCAAACAAAAGTGAGGTAGTTTGCCAGTTGTGTTCTTGCTTCTGACATCACCAGTGGTTATGGCTGATCACCATCGTCTTCCAATAACGATGCTTGCTCCTTGGGCACTGCCCAATTATGTAGATGCACCCTTCTAGTTTTAAGCCTACAATATTAATAGAATCATTCACTAACCCTTTTTTTTACCCTATTAACCCATACTGCACAAAAGATGAATACAATTTTTCCAACTGCTACCCTATTCCCTTAGGCTTGTAAATTTCTACAACATTTAATGCTTTAACCTTGGACTATTTTAACCCAAATTTTATTTTGGATCACCAGCATGACTTCCATATGGCAAGCTCTACGAGGGATCTTTGAAATATCCACTTCAAAAATAAATTACTTCCCTCTATCAGGCAGGCATATGATACAGAATCTCTCAAAATTGATTCCAAGGAAGCCAGTAATAGTTGATGTGAAATTTTCCTGCCATCCAAAATGCTTAATCATGTAACCTTTTACTCTTCGATGTCAGGATAACAGAAAACTCAAAATCAATTAATCTACACTTTCAGAATGAGATGTTAAATTATATAGGAATTACTATTTTTTTCATCCATTCCACAGCCTAAGGAATGTTCTAAGAGATTCTGTTAATACTCCATACTAAAATCAAATATTTCCAAAATGAAAGTCCAACCTATTGTAGATGAAATGAACTGAGCTTCTAGAGAAGGAGCTATATGAACATCAGGGGATATTCACAGAAATAAAGAGGATAAGAATATCTTTTGAGATGGCCATTACCATACCTATGGCAGCCTTCGCCTAAAAGCAGCAAAATAATTCCAGGATCAAGGGTTGACAATATTTCTGATCAAGGAACAAGGATAACTTTTTATCCTCATGGTTTCCGAAACTAAAATGAGATCCAAAAATAATTATAACTAATTTTATGCAAGGTTCACTACTGTATGCATAGTGTTTGGAGCACTTTCTGCCTGAACTGTCACATAGACACAACCTTCGTCTCTAATCTTCGTTAATGATTTTCAGAGCATTTATCCCGGAAGAATCCTACTGTATGGACACAGAAAAATCAAAGCCCTTACAGTGAGCCAAAGAATAAGACATTACCCCTACTCAAATAATGCTGAACAAACAAAAATGTCTACCTTACATTCCAAGAGAGACTTCACAATTCCAATTAGTTTTCCACATCTTTTATTCTCAACTTTTATATTCAGCAATTCAATACTGTATAATGTTCAATGGAAGTGAGTATGGAATTAAAAAAAATTGGGACAAATAGAAAAAATAAGTAATTAGATTACTTATGCTTTAATATTTATCAAAACAAATAGCTCTTTACGAAAGCTAAACTTCCATTGCAAAATTTGGTCTAAAAATTCAAACACTACACAGGGGAAACCATAATCTTTTCTAGCTAGACTAGAACTTTTAAAAAAAAATTGCATCTTTAAAAAAATCTATTTTAACTAATAATATTTTCATTAAATGATGACTTTGTTAAACTACGTATTCATAAGATCGCAACTAAAAATGCATAAAATTTCCTGACTATTTTCATCAGTACAAGGCTGATGAAAAACTAAATAACTAAAAAATTTTCAAAAGGAAATTAAAAATGATCAAGTAAAATCTTAAGTTTCTTCCTCTTATTTTAGGACTGGGCTTGGTGAAAAACAAAATAGTTAATAACTTTAAAATTTATTAATATTTCAAGTGAAGACTAAATAAGTACAAAAATAATTCTTTGGCAAGTAACCAATAGTATGACGGTACACTTTAAAATCAGGCATCCATTTCAAAATAGAAAAGGACAGATGTCATACCTACACAACTCCAGACAATTAGATCATGACTGCAAAATGTAACCATCGCTGGATAGGTAAATAAAGAAGGAATAATTCAAGTTCACAGTTATTCGGCACAACTACGTTCATCTGACGCAGATTCTTCTCCATTTTCTGATGTAATTCCCTGAAAACAGAATAAGAGAAAAATTATAAATTGATAAGTGTAGTATTTTAAAAAGAACATAGTAACTAAGCAAGTCAAGAAAATCAAATGAACATATGCATACACACACCAAGGCACTTCCCCCAATTTTGGGGGTTAGCCGACATCAAACAAATGAAAAAAAGGGGACCTTTCCTCACTACGTTCCTCCCAGCCTGACAAGGGACTCAACCAAGTTTGGCTGGTACTACTAGGGTGCCACAGCCCACCCTCCTCCGTTATCCACCACAGATGAAGCTTCATAATGCTGAATCCCCTACTGCTGCTACCTCAGCGGTCATCTAAGGTGACCGGAGGAAGCAGCAGGGCCTACCGGAACTGCGTCACAATCGCTCGCCATTCATTCCTATTTCTAGCACGCTCTCTTGCCTCTCTCACATCTATCCTCCTATCACCCAGAGCTTTCTTCACTCCATCCATCCACCCAAACCTTGACCTTCCTCTTATACTTCTCCCATCAACTCTTGCATTCATCACTGCCTTTAACAGACAGCCATTTTCCATTCTCTCAACATGGCCAAACATCCTCAACACATTCATATCCACTCTAGCTGCTAACTCATTTCTTACACCCGTTCTCACTCTCACCACTTCGTTCCTAACCCTATCTACTCGAGATACACCAGCCATACTCCTTACACACTTCCTCTCAAACACATTCAATTTCTGTCTCTCCGTCACTTTAATTCCCCACAACTCCGATCCATACATCACAGTTGGTACAATCACTTTCTCATACAGAAGTCTCTTTATATTCATGCCCAACCACTCCCTTCACTGCCCCCACCACTTTGCATCCTTCATTCACTCTTTGACATACATCTGCTTCCACTCCACCATTTGCAGCAACAACAGATTCCAAGTACTTAAACTGATCCACCTCCTCAAGTAACTCTCCATTCAACATGACACTCAACCTCGCACCACCTTCCCTTCTCGTACATCTCATAACCTTACTCTAACCCACATTAACTCTCAACTTCCTTCTCTCGCATACCCTTCCAAATTCCGTCACTAATCGACCAAGCTTCTCTACTGCGTCTACAACCAGTACAGTATCATCCACAAACAACAACTGATTAACCTTCCTTTCATGATCATTCTCGTCTACCAGTTTCAATCCTCGTCCAAGCACTCGAGCATTCACCCCTCTTACCACTCCATCAACATACAAGTTAATCATCCATGGTGACATCACACATCCCTGTCTCATCCCCACTCTCACCGAATACCAATCGCTCACTTCATTCCTATCCTAACATGGTATTTTCATTTTAAAAATAAATTTTTGAACATACTTACCCGGTAGTTATATATATAGCTTACGTCTCTGACGTCACGGCAGAAAATTCAAAACTCGCGCCAATCGCCAATTGGATAGCCAGGTGTACCACCCCTGCGCCCTAGCGAGGTACTGTACCTGGGAACCATTCCAGGAACCCTCATATATTCCATGCCTCTAGTCTCTTAGAGGGGAGGAGGGTGGGACTTAAATTATATATAACTACCGGGTAAGTATGTTCAAAAATTTATTTTATAATGAAAATACCATTTTTAAACATAAGACTTACCCGGTAGTTATATATATAGCTGATTAACACCTTTGGTGGTGGGTTAGAGACAGCTAGTACATCTGAAATTCTGCTTAAGAGTTAATTAAAACAAACTTAAGGGTTTGTAACTGATAAGGAAGCTGACTTCAATGATACTCTAACTCATTATGTCTGCTAGCCTTTTGAGATCCAGCGGTCCTCCAAGGGGGCTGAAGATCTCGTAGGGACTGTCAAACCGGTGTATATACCTCATTATGACAGAACCTCCTCCAATAACCCATTCCGGGCACTCTCAAGGAACAAATTTGACCACTTGACAAAATCAATGATTGTGGAAGACTGACACATTCTCCACAAACAATCATAAAATGTATAAAATATATATTTAAATATATATTCCTAAAATATTTTGTTAAAAGTTTATGGATATTTTGGGTGATTGAGAAATTTTCTTTGATCGGTAATTACCTTACCTGGAGAAACATTCCTTGGAATGGGTAATTATCTCCGTAGTTTACTTTAGAATTTCTTTGAATTTGTTTCTTTCAAGTTGTTTATTCTAATGTAATTCTGGTTTGTTCAATTAATGTTTGAGGCTTTATTTTTCCTAATCACTTTAAATAAAATTGTGCTAATTAACTGACCTCAGCCTTCGTTGTGCAAACCAAAGTAAATAGGAGTTAAAGATAACTACTAACTACCTAATTTTCTGAATATTCCGAGCCAAACAACTCTACGAAGTAACCTCGAAGTCACTGTTGGAAGGGAAAACCAGTCCAACACCAACCGTCAAGGAGTTATTACTCTCGTTCACCTCACCTTTCCTTGGGATATTTCATCGATTTATATTTGTCGTCGTAGTGCTGGACATTTTCTAAAGTACTCTACAACGATGGGACTCATTGTGTTTAGTGCTACGAAAACGGAGTGTAACATCATGAAGAACTAAATTAACTCTACACCTCGTCTGATGAATGTGGAGGCGACCAGCAGCAAAGGCTATGGAATTATCATACCCATGCTCTTTTTCATCCTATGAAGTCATTATAAGGTGGGTCATTGTATTGATTGGCACAATAGTAGTGGCATTTCTTGGTGACTTTTATCATCCTCAAGTCAAAAAATAAATAAAGCCTTGAACTCAGTAATTGAAAATCGCTCTTGAAACTAGGTTTGTTTATAGGCTACTCTAATTAAAATTATCAATTGTCGACCTTAAATTGCTTGTTAATTGAAATTCGGCCTTTTAACGTATATTCTTAAGTGATGCCCTCATCGCATATATTTCATTTGTTAATTAGGTCAAAATATTGAAATGGTTGGCTTTTGTTTTGCAATTCTGGGAATTAATATTAAATTTATATTAGTTTTGGAGGTGAATTAAACTTTTTGATTTACCTTTATATATTGTAAACAATTTTAGTGTAGTCAAAAATTATATTCATATTTTCATTAAAACAATTCTATACAAATTCTGGTTTTCAATTTGAATTGGGTGGTTAAAGATTTACCTATCTTTTAGGTCTGGCTCAAGGTGGAGTGGAAAGCTTGGGACAGGAGTACATCTGCCAATGCTTCTAGGTTTGCTTTACCAGAAGCAATCGCTACTCCAAGTGAACTAGCATCAACTGACAACCAACTATATATAATAAATTTGTCAAGATTATTTAAAATCTACAGATGTTAGTTCCTGTATTACAAATATATATTTTGTTATAACACGGTCGTTTGTCCTAAGTCATTTTTTCTGCTCATAAAAAACTATTAAAAGTACCAAGAGAAGAGGTTATTGGGATTATGGGAACATATGGTGGATCCTTCGCCCACTATTGCACTCGCTGCTACAAATGGACCCCAGAGTGTAACAGTCCTCGTAACGAGTCTGAACACCTTTCAAATAATATGATGCGAACACAGATTTGCTCCTCCAGAATGTTGTGTCCATTATGCTTAAAAGTGATCTGTTCTGTCTGAATGCTGCCGACGTTACTACTGCTCTCACTTCATGAGTCTTGACCTTTAAAAGACCGAGGTCTGATTCATTACAATGAATATGTGCCTCCTTAATTAAAAGCCTGATGAAAAATGACAAGGCATTTTTAGACATCTGTAATGAGGGCTTTCTGACCGAGCACCATAAAGCTTCAGAATTGCCTCGTATATCTTTCGTCTTATCCAAGTAGCATCTCAGAGTTCTTACTGGGCATAAGACTCTTTCCAACTCTTCTCCAACCAAATCCGTAAGATTTGGAATCTCGAACGCTTTGGGCCAAGGTTGAGAAGGGCATTCGTTTTTGGCAAGAAAGACTAATTGTAAGGCACAGACAGCTTTACCATCACGAAATCCGTTTTTGCTAAACACATGTATTTCACTCACTCTTTTGGCTGTTGCAAGACTAACCAAAAATAAAGTCTTCATAGTCAGGTCTTTCATAGAAGTTGAACCTAGTGGCTCAACCCTGTCGCTCATACAATACTTCAAGACAACATCCAAATTCCAGGCTGGAGAATCTTGTTTTCATTGTTTTGTAGTCTCGAAAGACTTGAGAAGATCTTGCAGATCCTTATTGTTGGATAGGTCAAGGTTTCTATGTCTGAACACAGTTGCCAACATGCTCCTATAACCTTTAATAGTAGAGGAGGAGAAATTGCACTTACTTCGAAGGTGGAGCAGGAAGTTTGCAATTTGAGCTACAGAGGTACTGGATGAGGAAAGAGAGTTAACCCTACACCACTCTCTAAACACCTCCCACTTGGACTGATAGACTTTGATAGTCGAAGTTCTTCTTGCTCTTGCAATGGCCAGAGCTGCCTCCTTCGAAAAGCCTCTAGATCTTGTGAGTCTTTCGATAGTCTGAAGGCAGTCAGCTGAAGAGCGTGGAGATTTTGATGGAATCTTTCCAAGTGGGGTTGTCTGAGTAGATCTACTCTTAATGGAAGTATTCTTGGAGTGTTTACCGCCCATTCCAGTACCTCTGTGAACCATTCTCTTGACGGCCAATAGGGAGCCACTAGGGTCATCCTGGTCCCTTTGGATGTTACAAATTTCTGAACTACCTTGTAAAGGATCTTGTATGGTGGGAAGGCGTACAGATCTAGGTTAGACCAATCCATAAGAAACGCGTCTATGTGGACTGCTTCTGGATCCGGCACCGGGGAGCAATACGCCTCTAACCTCTTTGTCTTTGAGGTTGCAAAGAGATCTATGCATGGACGACCCCAAAGGCGCCATAGGGTCTTGCAAACTTGAGTGTCCACTGTCAGTAGGACCTGACCCCTTCTGTTGAGGCAGTCTGCCATTACGTTTTTCTCCCCTTGGATGAACCTTGTTAGAAGTATAACGTTCCTCTCTCTTGCCCACAAAAGGAGATTCTTTGCCGTCTCGTACAGAGATATCGAGTGGGTTCCCCCCTGCTTGGTAATGTACACCAATGCTGTCGTGTTGTCCGCATTGACCTGAACCACTTTGTTGGTGACTGATTCCTCGAAACTTTTGAGGGCTAATAGAACTGCCAACAATTCCTTGTGGTTTATATGCAGAGACTTTTGGTTCTCTGACCATAGTCCCGAAGCTTCCAGCTTGTTTAGGGTTGCTCCCCATCCTGCGTCCGAGGCGTCGGAGCATAACACAAGGTCTGGGCTCTTTTGTGATAGGTCAAGACCTTCCTGGAACTTATTCGGTTCTTCCCACCACCGAAGGCAGTCTTTGATAGTGTTCGTAATCGGAATGGACATCGCTTCTAGGTCTTTCTCCTTGTTCCAATGGCTGTTGAGATGGAACTGGAGAGGACGAATGTTCAGTCTTCCTAGGGGAACAAATTGTTCCAAGGAGGAGGGGGTTCCTACTAGGCTCATCCACTTCCTTGCTGAACACATATTCTTGTTTAGAAACAACTGGAGTTTCAATCTGGCCTGTTCCATCCTTAAAGGAGACAGAAAAGCCCGAAAAGTCTGACTCCAAATCGTCATTCCCAAATAGAGAATCTCTTGGGTTGGAACCAAGAGAGACTTTTCCTTGTTTACAAGGAGACCCAGCTCTTTTGAGAGGTCCAATGTTGTCTGAAGATCCTTCAGGCAGTGATCGTATGAGTGCGCTCTGAGAAGCCAGTCACCTAGATACAGAGAGGCTCTTATGCCCCTTGAATGGAAGATCTTTACTACATTCAGCATGAGCTTCGTAAAGACCTGGAGTGCTGTGCAAAGGCCGAAGCATGGGGCTCTGAATTGGTAGACATCTCCCTTGAAGACGAACCTTAGGTAAGGTCTGAAGGTCGGATGGATCGGGATGTGGAAGTAGGCGTCCTGGAGGTCTAAAGAGACCATCCAGTCGCCCTTCCTTACTGCGGCTAGCACTGATTTCGAAGTCTCCATAGAGAACTTCGTCTTCAGTATGAACTTGTTCAGTGTGCTCATATCCAGGACTGGACGCCATCCACCCCAAGTTCTTGGGTACCAGGAACAGACGGTTGTAAAAACCTGGTGAACAAGGATCCTGTACCTTCTCTATGGCCTCCTTTTTTTAACATAAGAGACACTTGGGTCGATAGAGCTTGTCTCTTTGCCTCATCTCTGTACCTGGGAGAGAGATCTACAGGAACTCAAGGCCAATAGAATAACAGGTCAACCCACGGCCGCTTGAAATTTTTGTCGTTTGCGCATTCGTGGTGTCAACAGGTTCAAAAGAGGTCCTAGGCTGAACCTATGGTCAGTCTTTAATGAGCAGCCCAGGAGGTCAGACATCCATCTCTCTCCGACTCAATCTGTCTCACAGCCTTGCTCTGTCTTAAGGTCATATTGGTCCCAAGGCCTACAGAATTTTAACTCGCACCAATTTTGCACCTTAGCACATTTCTTAAATTTCCAAATATGATTATTGAGAGGTCACCATTGTATAATTATAAATCGCCTCCATCATATATAATAAGGGTAATAATCAATAATAATGATAATACTAATAATAATGATAAACATAATAATAAAAACAATATAATAATAATATAAGGAGTATAATTATAATAATAGTAATAATGGTATCAAGAGTCAAAGAATAATAATAATCATAGCAATTTTTTATTATTATTATTATTATTATTATTATTATTATTATTATCATTATTATTATTATTACTATTATCATCATTATCATTATTATTATTACTATTATCATCATTATTATTATTATTATTATTATTATTATTATTATTATTATTATTGTAATACTCCTGATATTATTATTGTTGTTGTTGTTGGTGGTGGCTGTTGTTATTATTATTATTATTATATTTATTTTATAATGATATCAAAAGTATAATAATAATAATAATAATAAATAATAATAATAATAATAATAATAAAAATAACAATATAATTAAATGAGATTATGGACAAGCAGTCAGAGAGAGACAGAGGAGAGAAAGAAAATGTGAGAAAGAGGACACGTGCTCTTCTTTAGATTGCCCGGAGCTTCTCTCCGGACAGGGGCTTTCTATTGCCTTAGGGGCTTTTTGACGGTGCGTCTAGTCACGTGTCTCAGGTGTCGAACCTGCTGACGTCACATTAATAACGGCCATCCGAGCGAAAGCTGCGCGTGGGTTGACCTGTTATTCTATTGGCCTTGCAGGAACTAAGACCAAAGGAGTACTCCATTGAAAGGGGATCTTGTGACCCTCCTTCAAGATCTGGATAGACCACTGATCTGCTCCTCTCTTCTCCCACGCTCGCCAGAAGTTGAGTAGTCTGGCCCCTACTGCCTGAAGGCGAAAGCAGTCAGACCCTGCTTCGCCCTGCTCTAAAGCCTCTTCTCTTACTCCTCCTAGCGTCAGGTCTGGAACTACCCCTGCTGGAAGATCTCCCTCGAAAGGGCTGCGAAAATTTGGGAAAAGTTTCTTCCTTGCGACTGGTAAATGAGGGTGGAAGGGCTTTTCTGGCTGTCTTAGAGACAAGATCCTGAGTAGCTTTTTGAGCCAAGGCTGCCAATACCTCCCTGAATAGTTCATGAGGTAACAACAATGGAGAAAGAGGCGCATACAACATACAACAACTCAAACTTCTGGAAGGGAGTAACCCCCAGCGAAAGAAATGAGCATAATTGATCCCTTTTCTTAAGGATGCCAGCAGAGAATAGCGCTGCTAGTTCGTTGGATCCATCCCGCAAAGCCTTGTCCATGCAGGACATCAGATGGACTCGGGCAGAGGTATCCCCCTCTTTAAAAGTATCGACTTTTTTTGCCCATTTGACTTTTTTTACCCAGAGCTCCGAGAGTCCAGTCTAAGAAGTTAACAAATTTGAAGGCTCTGAATATGCCCTTGAGCAGGTGGTCCATCTCCGAAGTAGACCAGAAGATCTTGGTCTTTCTCATGGCCGACCAACGAGGAGCGTCTACGAGGCTTGAAAAATCTCCCTGGGCAGAGGCAGGTATCCCAAAGCTGAGAACTTCTTCTGTCTCGTACCAGATACTAGACCTGGAGGCCAGTCTAGCCGGAGGAAAGGAGAAAGCTGCTTTTCCTAAGGCTTTCTTAGACTGCAACCAGTCACCCATCAATTTAAGAGCTCTCTTAGATGAGCGCGATAACACCATCTTAGTAAAGCGAGCTTTCTTAGAGGCCTTCCCAAGAGTAAACTCAAGACGGTGGCGAACGGGGATACACTGGCACAAAAAAGTCAGAGAACTCCTCCGTAAAAACTTTCCTCAGTTTCTTTAAGTCGGCAGAATGACGAAAAGAAACAAGAGTCCTCGTCATCCGACACTTCATCAAACTCCATAGGAGAAACCTAGCCTTCTATACCTTTCTCTGGCAACGTTCCTTCGGGAGCAGCAGTGTTGGAAGCAGTCTCCTTCTCAAAAATATCCTGAGTACCAACAGCAATGGAAACAGGCTCATTACAAGAAACATCACTTTCTCTGGCAACGAGCGGGCGTGAAGCTAGCAGCTCAGCCGAACGCTCGGGATCAACTTGATCGGAGTCAAAGAGTTCCTGAACTTGAACTGCATCAATGTCCTCTTGTAAAGAGTGAGCCTCATTATCGTAATCCAGACTAACATCCGAAATATGGTAAGGGATAGGGTGTTCCGGATCATATCCTGAAACACGCTTGCCATCAATTCCTGACAGGCGTTCGACGCTGCGAACCGCTTATTGTTCATCGACTTGTTCAACTGTTTTCCGTTCGGAAACACAACCTGGAGGACGTTCACTAAAATAATCTGATGAGTGAAAAGAGTCCTGAAATGTAGGACGTTCGACAGCCTGTTTCGCAGGATGTTCGGCAGCCTGTCCCGAAGGACGCTTGGCAGCCTGTTCCATAGGATGTTCGGGAGCCTGTTCCGAAGGACGTTTGATAGCTTGCTTCGAAGGACGAACGGCAGCCTGTTTCTCAGGACGTTCAGCAGCACGTTTGGAAGAAGTTCGATAACACGTTTCACAGGACATCCAACGTCTTTCTTTGAAGAACGTTCGAGTACACGCTCTGATGGAAGGATCTCCTTGAGCTTATAAGGGCGTTCGTGTTCTCTATAGGGGCTGTCAACTGCGGACTTAGGAGAACGTTCACGATCACTTCCTAAAGTACGTTCATAGAGGCTAGCAGGAAGCTTAGATCCTCTACTATGAGGGCGTTCGAGCACACGTCCTACAGGACGTTTCGAAACTTGTAGAACAGCCTGATCGCTGTCTCGATCCCGACCAAAACTGTCACGTGTGCTGGTTTGAGGTTTGTCGCTACGCTGGTAGTTCTGCATAAACGACGAGAGCTTGTTTTGCATGTCTTGCAGCATAGCAAAATTAGGTTCTGAACGTTGTGAAATCGGTGATGAAATCACAACGTTCTCCTCATCGCTCAGCGGAATAGAGCGCCTGGAAGGTGAAAACCAGTCTGAAGGCTGCGCTGGTGCCTGGAATGAGGTTAAGCCTGGTCCTGACTGCATAGGAGGATCCTTGGAAGAGTCCAACGTCCTATAAGGACGTTTAATCGGAGGACTTTCAAACGTCTCTGGTGTATCCCAGTGACTACATCCAGGACGAGAACTAGCAGGACGTCGGTAGGCCTTATCATAGGTCCTCTTAAGAGGTCTGGAACCAAGCTTCCAGCCTCTTTTAGGCAAGGGGTCATCTGAAGATGACGAGAAACACTTAACCTCACCTTTCCATTGGTGAGGGTGAACGTCCTGGGAAGCGCCCACAGGTACGTTCGAGGGGACGTCTGCTCGTGTATTCAAGCCTTTCGTCTCCTTTCGACATTCCTTCTCCCAGGGGTTGGGGAGCTTGGAAGAGGTCTAGGACAAGGAGGACAACAGACGCGAGCAGGCGCACCCTCCACTGCACTTTTATCACTTTCACCTTTCAACTGCCTTACATCAGCCATCAGCTGTGTTCTATCCGCAGCAAGCGATTCCACTTTAGCGCCCAGCGCTTGAATCACCACTAGCATATCTTTGAGTGACGGCTCATTAGTAGTTGCAATAGTGGGATCAGGATCTACCACTACAGGGGAAGGAACAGGATTAATGACATGGGAAGATGAAAATTCTTTAGAAGAGCGAGAAGAACTCCGCCTCAATCTATCCCTTTTGAGTTTACGTCTGTACCTATCAAACTCAATCCATTCATCACACTCATCACAGCGATCTCCTAAATCACACTCTTTACCTCTGCAAGCAACACAGAGAGAATGGGGGTCAAATGAAGCTTTTGCCATTCGGGTCTTACACCCACTACTCACACATAACCTAAAAGTTATAGGGGGTGTAGCCATTTTGAAAATTTAAAGAGAAATCAGACAAGCAAAGGTCAAAAATCTTCTAATCCAAATCAAATTAAATAATATCCAAAGCGAGATCAAAAACAAGCGAGAGTCAACAACCAAAGTTTTGTACTTCACCAAAATAAGATCAATATTGACGACAGCAGAATTCACGTGTCGCCGCTAGCGACGGCAGAGAATACATGAGGGTTCCTGGAATGGTTCCCAGGTACCTCGCTAGGGCGCAGGGGTGGTACACCTGGCTATCCAATTGGCGATTGGTGCGAGTTTTGAATTTTCTGCCGTGACGTCAGACGTAAGCTATATATATAACTACCAGGTAAGTCTTATGTTTAAAAACACGCTTTACTACCTTTGTAGAAACTTTTCACTGCTTGCAACAACCTTCCACCAATTCCATATAACCTCTCATAGAATATATAAATGAAAGATATAATGGAAAAACTGTCTTTTGCAGGAATATGTATAAAACTTTCTATTTACAAGAATTAAGGACTGAATAAGTTTAACTATATTTTAAAACTATGGGAAAAATGCATAACCCTGGGTAGTGCCTCTGCAGAGAAAGACTAATAACTGTTCCAAGTTTTGTCTGTCTGGGTCATTTGGTAGTGGGACTGGAAATCTTCATGAATGCCCCTCGTATTATAGCAGGAAAGCATTTTTATAACCATGACTGTTAGCCTCGCAGCTGCTACGAACCCAAGGAAATATTTTCCTGAAACAGGCAGACAATTTTTAAGCTACCCAAAGTCAGCCTTAGAAGGTAGTCTACATACATACAATATACCAAGGTACTTTCCCCAATTTTGGGGGGTAGCAGACATCAAACAAATGAAACAAAAAAGGGGACGTCTCCTCTCTACATTCTTCCCAGCCTGACAAGGGACTCAACCGAGTTCAGCTGGTACTGCTAGGATGCCACAGCCCACCCTCCCACATTATCCACCACAGATGAAGCTTCATAACGCTGAATCCCCTACTGCTGCTACCTCCACGGTCATCTAAGGCACCGGAGGAAGCAGCAGGGCCTACCGGAACTGCGTCACAATCGCTCGCCATTCATTCCTATTTCTAGCACGCTCTCTTGCCTCTCTCACATCTATCCTCCTATCACCCAGAGCTTCCTTCACTCCATCCATCCACCCAAACCTTGGCCTTCCTCTTGTACTTCTCCCATCAACTCTTGCATTCATCACCTTCGTTAGCAGACAGCCATTTTCCATTCTCTCAACATGGCCAAACCACCTCAACACATTCTTATCCACTCTAGCTGCTAACTCATTTCTTACACCCGTTCTCACCCTCACTACTTCGTTCCTAACCCTATCTACTCGAGATACACCAGCCATACTCCTTAGACACTTCATCTCAAACACATTCAATTTCTGTCTCTCCGTCACTTTCATTCCCAACAACTCTGATCCGTACATCACAGTTGGTACAATCACTTTCTTATACAGAACTCTCTTTAAATTCAAGCCCAACTCTATTTTTTACTACTCCCTTAACTGCCCCCAACACTTTGCATCCTTCATTCACTCTCTGACGTACATCTGCTTCCACTCCACCATTTGCTGCAACAACAGACCCCAAGTACTTAAACTGATCCACCTCCTCAAGTAACTCTCCATTCAACTTGACATTCAACCTCGCACCACCTTCCCTTCTCGTACATCTCATAACCTTACTCTTAGCCATATTAACTCTCAACTTCCTTCTCTCATACACAATTCCAAATTCTATCACTAATTGGCCAAGCTTCTCTTCTGTGTCTGCAACCAGTACAGTATCATCCGCAAACAACAACTGATTTACCTCCCATTCATGGTCATTCTCGTCTAGTTTCAATCCTCGTCCAAGCACTCGAGCATTCACCTCTCTCACCATTCCATCAACATACAAGTTAAACAACCACAGTGACATCACACATCAATGTCTCAGTCCGACTCTCACCAGAAACCAATCGCTCACTTCATTTCCTATCCTAACACATGCTTTACTACCTTTGTAGAAACTTTTCACTGCTTGCAACAACCTTCCACCAACTCCATATAACCTCATCACATTCCACATTGCTTCCCTATCAATTCTATCATACGCTTTCTCCAGATCCATAAACACAACATACACATCCTTACCTTTTGCTAAATATTTCTCGCATATCTGCCTAACTGTAATAATCTGATTCATACAACTCCTACCTCTTCTAAAACCACCCTGTACTTCTAAGATTGCATTTTCTGTTTTATCCTTAATCCTATTAATCAGTACTCTACCATACACTTTTCCAACTACACTCAACAAACTAATACCCCTTGAATTACAACACTCATGCACATCTCCCTTACCCTTGTATAGTGGTAGAATACACGCACAACCCCAATCTACTGGTACCATTGACAACACAAAACACATATTAAACAATCTCACCAACCATTCAAGTACAGTCACACCCCCTTCCTTCAACATCGCAGCTCTCACAACATCCATACCAGATGCTTTTCCTACTCTCGTTTCATCTAGTGCTCTCCTCACTTCCTCTCTTGTAATATCTCTCTTATTCTCATCTTCCATCACCGGCACCTCAACACCTGCAACAGCAATTATATCTGCCTCCCTATTATCCTCAACATTCAGTAAACTTTCAAAATACTCTGCCTACCTTTTCCTTGCCTCCTCTCCTTTTAACAACCTTCCATTTCCATCTTTCACTGTCTCTTCAATTCTTCAACCAGCCTTCCTTACTCTGTTCACTTCTTTCCAAAACTTCTTATTCTCTTCATATGAATGACCCAATCCCTGACCCCACCTCAGGTTAGCTGCCCTCTTTGCCTCACTTACCTTGCGCTTTACTTCCACATTTTTCTCTCTATATCTTTCATACTTCTCTACACTATTACTCTGCAGCCATTCTTCAAAAGCCCTCTTTTTCTTTTCCACACATCAGTATATATAAATGATGTTCATGAATACCTATTTAAATGCTTGTTTAAAAAAATTTGAAATAAGCACCATAATGCAAGAACATTTTATATCTTATCACTAGTCACCACAGTACTGAACCTCACAAAACGTACAGCATTGTACCGTTACTTTCTCCTCATGTTTAACCCTCTGAGGGAATACCAATTGAGTGTGTTTTGCAGGGAATACTGCAGATTAAAACCATAAGTTTATTACAGTATCATTCTTTACAGAAGTTCGTCCCGATGAGTAACTTAAAGACGAGAGCTTTCCATTCTCGTCTAGATAGAAGTTGGAACAGTTTATTTGATCTAAACACAATTTGCATTCCATTGATGCAGAACCAACTTCAACTATAGAATTGATATCCTTATAAGCGAAGATTCCAGACATCTCTTTTCATGGAAGCTTTATGGTAAGGATGGGATCCAAGTCTAGATTATCTTCCTCTGCCGAAGAAGTATTCAACTCTTCATATCTGTTACCTGCAGCTTCTAGCAGACATAGCTGTATTATACAGTGAAGCTAACATGACAGCATTACTTTATATTCGAAAATGAGGGAACAAGTTGGAATACCAATTCCTGAAAGCTTAAACTAATTTGAGTGGAATAATCCCTCTACATCTGTCTATTCAATGGAAATACAATGTCCAAGCGGACCAGCTCTGATAAAAATGGAGTTTTTATGATAAAACAAAGTTTTATGAATACTTACCTGGCAGTTATATATACATAGCTAATTATCTCTATTTCGGCAGAATTTTTCTAAAACTAGGCAACCGCCTTGTGGTGGTTGGGTGGTAACACCCGTTAAAGGGTGGTAGGAGGAATCATTCCCGTTTTCTGTTCTTCAGTTCATCTATGCCCGACCTGTCTCCTGAGGGGAGGTGGGTGGGCCTTCGAATGTATATATAACTGCCAGGTAAGTATTCATAAAACTTTGTTTTATCATAAAAACTCCATTTTTACGAATAGAACTTACCTGGCAGTTATATATACATAGCTGATTAACACACTTGGAGGAGGGTGATAGACAGTAACATCGTTGGGGAAACAACCAAAAAAGTTGTAGGATAAATAAACACCTTGATTCCTTACCTGCTAAGGTAGCTGACTTCAAAGGTTCCTGCCTCTTGAGTCGCTTTCCCTTAGGAGTGTCAGCCAGGATGTGACCTGCAGTGCTGAAAACACTCAATCGAGTCTGTCAACGGGGTGAGACCAACAATCTGACTAGACTTCAGGACTACCTATTGCCCAAAATAAAAAACCGCAACTTTACCAAACCAACCACCTAACATTTGCAAAGTAGATAAAAATGATCTAACTAGACTGAGGTGACTGTACACAAGTCGAAGTCCTCAGACAACCAATAAAAAATACACCAACCTATGCACAAGTAAACAAAACTAAGGTTGAGGGGAGGTAGTAACTCCTTTGCCTAATACAGAAGCCGTAGCTACGTATGGTCCCAAGGTATAACATTTCTCATAATCCACCCTCACCTCTCTGAGGTAATGAGAGGCGAACACAGAGTTGCTCCTCCAGAATGTCGCATCCATAATTTGACGGAGCGACATGTTCTTGCGGTAAGCAAGCGAGGTCGCAATGGCCCTCACTTCGTGGGCTTGCACTTTTAAAAGTCCGAAGTGTTCCTCCTCACACAAGAGATGCGCTTCTCTTATCACTTCCCTCAGGAAAAAGGATAAAGCGTTCTTGGAAAGGGGCTTTTGAGGATCTTTCACAGAACACCACAGGGAGCTAGAAGAGCCTCTCACACTTTTTGTGCGAGACAAGTAGGTCTTGAGGGCTCGTACTGGACAGAGCAGCCTCTCTTGCTCTTGACCCACTAGGTTGGTCAAGTTAGGAACCTCAAAGGTCCTCGGCCAGGGCTTAGAAGGGTTCTCGTTCTTAGCGAGAAAGTCTAATCTCAAGGCACAAACTGCCCCATTCAGATTGAAGCCTACCTGTTTTTCAATTGCATGGACTTCACTAACTCTTTTAGCTGTTGCTAAGGCCAAAAGAAAGAGGGTCTTCTTGGTAACCTCCCTAAGGGGAGCCTGTGAGATGGGCTCAAATCTCTTGGTGCACAGAAATTTAAGAACTACATCAAGGTTCCAAGAAGGGGGCTTTAACTGGGTCTGCTTGGTCGTCTCAAAAGACTTCAAGAGGTCATGTAAGTCCTTGTCGCGAGACAAGTCCAAGCCTCTATGCCGACAGACGGAAGAGAGCATACTTTTGTACCCTTTGATAGTGGACACAGCTAGCTTAGCGTCCTGTCTGAGGTACAACAAGAAATCCGCAATCTGGCTCACAGAGGTAGTGGATGAGGAAATCTTGTGCTTCCTACACCAAGCCCTAAAAGTCTCCCACTTGGACTGGTAGACCCTCTGCGAAGAGACCCTCCTCGCTCTGGCGATAGCTTTCGCAGCTTGCGCTGAAAAGCCTCTCGATCTGACGAGCTTCTCGATAGTCTGAAGGCAGTCAGATTGAGAGCGAGGGGGTTTCGATGATATCTCTCGAAGTGGGGTTGTCTGAGCAGATTTGGACTTGCAGGGAGGCTTCTTGGAAAGTCCATCAACAAGTCCACCACCTCCGTGAACCATTCCCTCATCGGCCAGAACGGAGCTATCAGGATCATCCGTCCCGAATCGAGGAGGGCGAATTTCCTGACTACCAGATTGATGATCTTGAACGGGGGAAAAGCATAAGTGTCCATCCCCGTCCAATCCATCAAAAAGGCGTCTACTGCTATTGCCTCTCTGTCCGGAACTAGGGAGCAATAGATGGGGATCCTCTTGGATAAATTGGAGGCGAAAAGATCGATGAGGGGTCTCCCCCACAGCCTCCAGAGACTCTGACAGACCTGTTGGTTGAGGGTCCATTCTGTGGGAAGGACCTGCCCTTTCCTGCTGAGCATGTCCGCCCTCACATTCTTCTGTCCCTGAACAAACCTCGTCAGCAGGCTTATCCTGTTCTCCTTCGCCCAAAGAAGGAGCTCTCTTGCTGTCTCGAAGAGAGACAGAGAGTGAGTCCCTCCTTGCTTCCTGATGTAAGCAAGAGCTGTGGTGTTGTCTGAGTTGACCTCCACAATCTTCCCAGACACCAAGTCCTTGAAGGCCTTTAGCCCCAGAAAAATGGCCATCAGCTCCTTGTTGTTGATGTGCCATCCCATCTGAATTCCTTCCCAATAGCCTGAGACCTCCTTGCTTTCTAGTGTTGCCCCCCAGCCTGACTCTGATGCGTCTGAAAACAACACTAGGTCTGGGTTCTTCTTGTGTAAGGAGATCCCTTCCCCTAACAAGGTTGGGTCCAGCCACCACTTCAGAAGAGTCTTGACTTCTATTGGAATGGGGAAGGAAAAGGAGTCTTCCTGCATCTTTCTGTTCCATGTCTTCGAAAGAAAGTGCTGAAGAGGCCTTAGGTGGAGTCTCCCCAGAGAGACAAACAGTTCGAGGGAGGACAGAGTCCCCAGCAAACTCATCCACTCCTTCGCTGTGCATCTCTTCTTGTCCAGGAAAGTTCTGACTTTTACGAGACACTTGGCCTGTCTTTCCTGAGAGGGAGAAGCCCGAAAAAGAACTGAATTCAGAACTATCCCCAAATAGAGAATAGTCTGATTCGGTCTGATCTGAGACTTCTCCCTGTTGATGACCAGGCCTAGATCCTGAGCCATCATAAAAGTCTTCCGTAAATCCTCCAGACATTTCTCCCTCGATCGTGAACGAATCAGCCAATCGTCCAGATAGAAGGATATCCTTATCCCTTCCTGATGCAGCCAACCTGACACATTCGCCATTACCCTGGTGAAGACTTGAGGAGCCGTGCTGAGACCGAAGCAAAGAGCTCTGAATTGGAAGCACTTGCCCTCCATTACAAACCTCAGGTACTTCCTCGAAGTCGGATGGATGGGGACATGGAAATATGCGTCCTGCAAGTCGAGGGACACCATCCAGTCCCCTGGACGTACTGACGCCAGCACCGACTGAGTCGTCTCCATGGAGAACTTCGTCTTCTCCACAAATACGTTGAGCGCGCTGACATCCAGGACGGGTCTCCATCCGCCCGAGTTCTTGGGGACCAGAAACAGGCGATTGTAAAAGCCTGGGGAGACTAGATCCCGAACCGGTTCTATCGCCCCCTTGTCTAGCATTTGGTTGACAAGGTCTACTAGAGCCTTCTGTTTCCCAGGATCTGAGTACCGGGCTACTAAGGCCAGCGGAGCATCTGCGAGAGGAGGTTTTTTCAGAAAGGGGATCTTGTATCCTTCCTTGATGACTGAGAGGGACCAGGTGTCCGCCCCTCTCCTCTTCCAGGACTGCCAAAAACCTGACAGTCTTGCGCCTACCGTCTGGAGGAGACGAACTTCATTTCCTGGAGCGAGGTCTGAAAGAACCCCTGGTAGATCTTGGTCCTGAATCTTGCCTTCTCCCTCTAAAATCTGATCTTGAAGTAGTCCTGCCCCGAAAGGGCTGCTGGAATCTCCTTTCCTCCCGTTTCAAAGAAGAAGGAGGGGCTGCAAAGGGCTTACGAGCAGAACGAGATAAAAGGTCTTGGGTGGCTTTTTGGGCCAGAGAACGCGTAATGTCATTAACCAGAGACTCGGGAAAAAGATGTTGAGAGAGGGGGGCGTAAAGAAGCTCAGACTTTTGAGCATTGGTAACAGACCTAGAAGCAAAAGAGCAGAGCAGAGCTCTCTTCTTTAGGACCCCAGCTGAGAACAGAGCAGCCAACTCATTCGCCCCATCTCTGAGGGCCTTATCCATACAGGACATAATGCTCGTAAGGTCCCTAGATCCATCCATCTGTTCAGTTTTCCTTGCGAGAGTCCCAAGCGACCAGTCTAGGAAACTAAAAACCTCAAAGGCTCTAAAAATACCTTTGACGAGATGATCCAGCTCCGACATTGACCACATGACCTTGGCTGAGTTGAGAGCATGCCTTCTAGCAGAGTCCACTAAACCAGAGAAGTCACCCTTGGAGGAGGAAGGCACTCCCAGACCCAAAGGTTCTCCAGTTGCATACCACATACCCGCTCTTGAAGCAAGACGAGCTGGTGGAAACGAGAAGGAAGTCTTAACTGTTTGTCTCCGCTCCATCATCCAGTCATCAATCTTCGTGAGAGCCTTCTTTGCGGAGATAGACAGCTTCATCTTGATGAAGGCCGACTGTTTCTTGGCCTTCTTTCTGTTAAATTGGGACTGAGGAGATTGAGGGGCAGCAGGTTGGAATTCCTCTCCAAAAAGTTCAAGAAGGGAGCGAGAGAGAACTTTGTAATCTCCCACAGCATCGGCAGGATTATCATCGTCATCAGAAACATCCTCGAGGGCCTGATCCACATCTGCAATATCCTTCGAAAGAGAAGAATCCTTAGAACCCGACAAGGGCAAATCAAAGGCATCATCCTGCAAAAGACGGGTTGCATCCTGGAGTCCCGCGCTAGAAGAATCCTTGGAACGAGAGGCAGTATCGTCCCGAAGAGGCAGGGTGGTATCGCCCTGGGACCGAGAACGAGAGGCAGAGTCGCTCTGTCGCCGAGAGCGAGAGGCGGTATCGTCATGGCGGCGAGAATGAGAGGCGGTATCGTCGTGGCGGCGAGAATGAGAGGCGGTATCGTCGTGGCGTCGTGAACGAGAGGCGGTATCATCGTGGCGTCGAGAACTAGGGTCGGTATCGTCGTGGCGTCGTGAACGAGAGGAGGTATCGTCGTGGCGAAGCGAACGAGAGGAGGTATCGTCGTGGCGAAGCGAACGAGAGGAGGTATCGTCGTGTCGAAGCGAACGGGAGGCGGTATCGTCTTGGTATCGAGAACGAGAAGCAGCTTCGTTCGATAAGGTATCGTCCCGGTATCGAGAACGAGAAAACGTATCGCCCTGGTATCGCGAAGAAGCATCGCCTGGCGCAAGCACACATTCCTCATCCTGGCGTAGAGAGGGAGAAGTTCTCTTTAAAGAAGAACTCCGTTCTCTCTTAGAAGCAGACTTCTTAATCGGCAACGAGTCGTCTTTACGTCTGTCAGACTGGGCGTGAGGGCGGCTAAAGGCTTGTACTAAAGTCAAAAGTTGTTCCTGCATGACAGACATAAAGGATTTAGCAACATCAGCTGGGTCTTGCGGATCCGAAGGGGGGGGCTGACGAATAACACTCGTATCTTCGGCAGCAGGCTTCGTCCTTTTCACAGGCACGGAGTCGAAATCATCCTCCGACGGACAAGGTTCATAACTGCTAGAACCGGGAGAGAAAGAACGAGACCGTTCGTCGCGGTTCCATCTCCTCTTAGTAGGTCTTGAAGCTTCATACTTCCATTTACGTCTGGACGAATTCGGAGAAGAAAACAACACATCCGACTCGTCTTTCCCGTGACGGTCAAGAGCAGCCTGGGAATAGACAACAGGACTGTCTGAGGCGACGGCAGACCGAGGGTACGTACCTCTCACCCCCTTTCGGTCATCGACGTACCTTCTCCCTTGGTCCTGGGAGCTTGGTAGAGGTCTAGGCCTAGGGGTATGACAGATTCGGTCGGTCGCCACCTCCACTGCACTAACACAAGCACTTTCACTTTCCTTACCTTTAAAGGCCTCCAGCTGTTCTTTAATGGCCTTCAACTCGGCCGCCAGGCTAGCGTACCGAGGGTCATCCTTAGATACGGAACCTGTAGGAGGTGCAGGAGTTACTACCTCAAGGGAAGGATCAACTTCCAAAGAGGAATCAATAATAGGATCAATAGATAAATCTACGCTAAGTTCGTCTTCCTTACCACTAACAGACTTAGACTTAGACCTAGAAGCTCTCCTAACTCTATCGAGCTCTAGCTTACGCACATAGCGCTTCATAATTAACCAATCTTTCTCATCCAAAACCTTACATTCCCCGCACCTATTATCAAGGGCACAAACAAAACCCCTACAATGAGAACAAACAGTGTGAGGATCAACCGCCATTTTGGGTAGTCTCACCTTACATTCCTCATTCGCACAGATACGGTAATGACTCTTTTCACTCATAATGAAAAACAGCAAAAAAAAGCTAAGAGAAAACAAAATACAACGATCGCCAAAACCCCAAATCAGAGTACTTCACCAAAAAAAGCAGACTGGTACACCGAGCAGGGAAATCGAAGAAAAAACTCTTAATGACGGACCAACGTGTTATCGATCCGGCCGGCAGAGATGAACTGAAGAACAGAAAACGGGAATGATTCCTCCTACCACCCTTTAACGGGTGTTACCACCCAACCACCACAAGGCGGTTGCCTAGTTTTAGAAAAATTCTGCCGAAATAGAGATAATTAGCTATGTATATATAACTGCCAGGTAAGTTCTATTCGTAAAAACATAACTTCCAAATGAATGGTTTCTGCATCTGCTAAGAGTGTCTGGAGATTTGGAATTGGTTTGGAAGAGCTAATGTAAATATGTTTGCAACACCAGTTAAAAAATAAGATGAGGTGTGTTTTGCATATTAGTTTCCAATCCTTTAGCATAGAAGGTGGATGCCATTCTACAAGACTGTTCAAATCTTGATCTGTACTAATTCCACCTCTCTCCATGGTTCAAACGATGAAAAGTTCAGTATCTATGAAAGCAGGATAACCCTAGAGGGTCCCTCCCAGTTGCAAACAATCTGTTTATAGATCTGCAGCCTCTGCTGTCAAAATGTCCAAGGAGGTTGCTGTACAAGAGCAATTTTCCAAGACAACCGGTTTCGAAGTCGGTAAACCTAAACCTGTGCGTGCTAAATCTAACCACATGAAAACTAACCATCGTATTATCCAAGAAAAAAGTTTATCAAAGTCCTCATGATTGTTAGGTTCCAAAAGGCAGATAAATCGTAATTTTTATCAAGATAATGGAATAATTATATTGCTTGGTGCAAATCAAGGAATGTTTCAGTGACCAAAATTTGTTTGGATAATATTATCAAGTTTTGCTTTTCCTTTTTCATGAAATTTTTTCTTTATATATCAAGAGGTATATATCCATGTTGAATACCCAAAAACTAGGCTTGGATTTACCCACTGCACAGTATTATTGCCCAAGTATTTAGTTCTTTTAGCCAAAAAGCCTTGCTTGTCAGAGGAATTTATTGGTATCTAATCGTAACATTACAATATTTAAAAGGTTATCATTTTGAACCTTTGAAAGATCTTTCTGTTAATGAGCTCATAGCTAAGATACCTTTCCTAACAGCTAATGTATAACTGCAAAGATATTTCCTAATAGCTAAATGTATAACTAAACTACAAGACATTTCTTATGTAGGTTTTCAAGGAAATAAGAGGGGTTTACCCATTGTTGCAAAAACATGAGCATTATTTTTGTAAAAGAATTTACTATTTTTTGAGGTGATATGGCACACTAATCCAAATACTGAAACCAGGAGGATAGTAACTACAAAACTAAAAGAACTAATATCTAAGTTGTAGGATAAAACATGCAGTGTTATCCAGCTAGTGAATTTTCTATCCATTTTGTTATAGCATTAAGTTTTTAATACTAACATCGAAGTTAGGCACTATTATAAACTACTTAGTATGACATCCTAGTTTCACTTCTTACCTCTACAAGCTCTGCTAATTCCTTGGCTTCTTTAACCATCTCGTCTAATAGTTTATTCTCCTCTTTTAACTGTGCAACCTCTTCTTTGAGGCATTTATTCTCTTCGGCTAATTTTTCATTTTCAATCAATGTTTCTTCTAGAGCCTCTCTTCTTTTCTCTGCTAATTCCTCCCAATATTCAGCTGGTGGAGATTCTGAAAAATAAAAATTAAAACATCAAAAGTAAATGTACACATTTCTCATCAGTATTCTTAAAAAAATGTATTACATTTATTTACCAAGGCACTTCCCTCTACTTTGGGATTAGCCAACATAGAAAAAGGTTACTTTTCTTCTCTTAGCTCCTCCCAGCCTGACAAGGGATTCAGCAGAGTTTGGTTGGTACTGATGGGTACCACAGCCCACCATCCCCTATTATCCACTACATACAACAGAGTATTTTGTTAGGCTGGAGGAACGTTGAGGGTAGAGGTCCCCTTTTTGTTTTTGTTTCATTTGTTGATGTCGGCTACCCCCCAGAATTGGGGGAAGTGCCTTAGTATATGTATGTATGTACAACAGAGTATTTTCAGTGAATATTCATCGAATTAGTATCAAAATTGCCACAAGCTATGGAAAAAAACCCAAATGTTGGGTCTATATCTCGTACATCTTTCTTTTGGCATACCATAATCAAAACTCGCTGTTTAAACTGAGAGTAGGCATGTGTGTGCATATGCATGCACAAAATAGAGATGGTTCCATATAATCTACTCCATAATGCTTCAAATTTACAATAACTCCACATCCTCCAACTTCATGAATATGATCATTATTATTCTAAGAAAATCTTGTCATATATCTATGTATGTTACCTGCAAGTCCTTTGCCCAATTTAGTGTGTTATTGCAGTTCCCTTCTACAAACTTTATACTGGTAACACTATAATTTAGCCATGAAGTCAAGAAGGGAAGATTTGTGACAAACCCCTTTAAACATTTAAAAATTGTGTTGCTAGTAAAATAAAACAGCTTATTATCTTCTACAATAGAAAAAATATTAACATGAATTAACTAAGCTTAAATTCTTTATTGCGTCATCAATGGATATACAGGTATTGCTCGACTTACGACCTATGCGACATACGACTATTCAACTTTACGACCATTTTTTCAGGGTGATGACGTCACAAGTTTATCGGAAATAGGATGAATATTTCCTTGAAAATAATCTATTTTCTTGTATACATATAAAATGATTTATCTTGGTAAATTATTATTTTCTTTTATTGTTAATATTCAATATTTATTTTCAGTTAAAAATACATTAAGAAAAGTTTTAATATCTGTCGAGTTCATATGTCTGGTGACGTCACATCAACGGCGGAAAGCTTCTGGGCAATAGAGTGATTTCCTTCCAATAGGCTAACGATTAATATTAGTATTTCCATTATCGAAATGTTAAATAACGATAAAAAGTATTTTGAGGGTTTGTATTGGTTATCATGAGTACTACATAGTGTAAATTTGACTGTACGCTACTTTTTTAATCTCTGATAATGGATCGATATTTATCTAAAGAAAATATACTATTAGGGCAAATATTTTCTTGAAAATAATATATTTCCTTTTACATTATAAAAATAAAATACTTTTGTTTGTTAAGTTAGTATTTTCTTTTCATTTCTTGCGAGAAACAAAGAAAATGAATTTACATATTTTGCAAGTCATTCTTCGTATACTGTACGTCACGTGTCTTGTGACATCATGTATCTGGCGGAAGCGCGCTAACAAACTGAATGATTTCCTTTCATTGTTACCGAGTAATCTTATTACAGCATTCCCATCATCGAAACACCCAGTAACGATATCAAGTGTTTTAGTGGTCTGTATCATTAGTTATAAGATTAGTACAACTTACCGTAAATTTAAGAAAAAATATCTGAGGACATCATATTTCTGGCGGAAGGCGAGAGGCAAATCAAGTGATTTCCTTCCGATGCGTTACTATTCCCATAATCGAAACATTGAATAATGATATATAGAATTTTTTAATAATTTTCAAAAAGAATATGAAGATACAACTGAATTAAAAACAAAATACAGAGAGAGAGAGAGAGAGAGAGAGAGGAGAGAGAGAGAGAGAGAGAGAGAGAGAGAGAGTGTGTATTCCTTTTATAACTAATAATAAGGTCTATAAACGAACTGTATGGAAAATGAGATACCCTATAACATATTGGCGCTGATGTAATATGCATTATGAAGAAATTTCGAATGTCAAGAAAATTATATAAATGTGTTATTCGCACTATATATATGTGCTCATAATAGTAAAACGGCAGCGTGACCTTGAGATCAGCTGATGCCAACCGAAAGTAAATCAAAAGTATTTGTTGATTATTGATATGCTGAAGAAATTGAAAAATAAAATATAAACGTTCTTTAATAAACCACAATTAAACACTAATGTCTAATGAAATATAAAGGCTTAATATTGAACTAGAATACTGTATGAAGCTTTAAAAATGAACTATCCGTATGCGATTGCGAGCACACACGTACACACAGAAGGAGCTACAACGATTTCGCATTATACCTAATGATTAGACGAACTGTATGGAAACTGATTTCCTGTAACATATTGGCGTTGATGTAATATTCCTCATGAAGATATTTCTAATAAGTTAAGAAATGATAAAAAAATATGCCATACGTATGTATGCCATATTTTGATACGGTAGGTAGATGCACTTTCAGATCAGCTGATCATAACCAAAGGTAAACAAAATTTTCAGTACTCGATTGTAAAATGCTTCCAAAATTGATAGATAGAATACAAAAATGCATTTATAGAGCATATGATATCCTATGCAACAAGAAAATGGAATAATGATACAGTAAGAAAATATTGACAAAATATGATCCAAATGATTGCCGAATTATAACGTATCAAAATAAATCTACGGAAACTTCACTTTTTTAAGTTCGACATACGGCGAACTCGACTTACGACTCATCTCTCGGTCGTAAGTCGGCGACTACCTGTAGTTGGTCTGTGGCTCTTTAAAATTTCTTGTTAGCACATACAGTACATGAATGGTAATATTAAACCTTATAATAATTACTCTTTTGGAAAAGTACTTCGATAAAAATGCAGAAATTTTTCAGTATACAGTACTGTACATTTAATTTAAGCTAATGTCAATATGAATCTTTTTTTTTTTATTAATAGGCTCGAGCTCCATGCGTCATTAATAGAAACCTAATATTTTGTTTGAACAGATTTGGAATTCCTTTTTGGTAACAACCGTTACCAGTTTTAACCTTATAATTAACAATTAATTATTCTAATATTTTTGCTCAGTGAACAAATTTTCTCCATTCCTAAATCTGGCTAGTTCTTCCAATTTATTTAGTTTTCTAAAAATTTCTCATTTTCATTAAACTTATTCCACTATATTTTTATGCATGTATATTACAGTAACCTCTTTAATTTTCTTAAACTTTTACAAAATAATTTAACCCTGGTAAAAAGATCAAACGAGTGTTTAAGGTAACATTTACCATACATTACTTACATTAAAGAATAATTGAAACTATCTGTAAAGGGCTCAAAATTCAAAAGGAACTCTTTCCTTAGGTATGTATTTGAAAACTAGAACAATAAAAACTTCTCTCAATAAACACGCATGCAGAGAAATTAAACTTCGCTTACATTCCTCTTTCTACTAATAGCGTAGCTACAATGATCCCCTATCTCAAACTATCATCTTGTATTACAGCAGCACCGCATCCAGTTCTTAATACCATCGTACATTTTTAAAAGAGTACTGCAATGTAATTTTTTAAACTTTTTGGTTGTCTGCTCTGTCATTAATTGTACAGGGCTGTTTAAAATAATTTCCATTTCCTTTTACTGGTTTAGAAAATCTATGTCTATGCAATACTTCTATCGAGCTACTTCAAGCACAGTTTAAACTTTAGGAGTTTTTCACAATTTTCTTCAAATGTTACATTTCTTGCAAGAATTCCGTATCAAACTAAATTTTCCTCATAGCATTTACACATCTCTGTCTTTTCCTTTAGGTCCTAAGCATCAGATTCCTTTATCTTTTATCTAATCATAATGTCAAGATATGTTTTGGGAAGTCTGCATCTTCCTAAAACTTTCAGTATATAGAATAACACTAGTAGCATCAAGGTTTTACAAAATGTCATTATCATTTGGTCTTAGTACCATACGTAGTTTTTATAATGCAGATTCTCACATATCTATTATATGCCAGACCTCATTCATGTATGGTAACATTACTCAAAAACCAAATGCCCTAATAGGCATCTACAAAATTTAAAAAAAGAAAAAAAATAGGTTTATAAAAGGGATTATCAGCATTTTATATAAGACCTTTTAACTTATATTGATTCTAAGGTTCACCTTCTTCCAACATCTAAAAACCTCAACACTACTCTAAAACTGAGTCTGTAGAGTATACTGTATCATATTTACAGGGCTATATTTCATCCACTCTCATTATTTCTTGATGTGATAAAACTCATTGAATCTAAAGCTGTAATGTACTTGAAGGGCTCCATATTCCCCTCCCCAGTGCTGCATAAGAAAATGAAGTGAAATGATATACAAAATGGATAAAGGGGAAACACAAAATATGCAAGAAAACAAAGGACACACAAAGGATATAGGTAAAAGTTGTGTGAATAGCACATAGGTAGTAGGTTGGCCAGGACACCAGCCACCCATTGAGATACTACAGCTGAAAGTCATGGGGGTACTTTGACTGGCAAGACAGTACTACATTGGATCCCCCTCTGGTTACAGTTCACTTTCCCTTCCCCTACACACACAGTAAATAGTCTGGCCTATTCTTTTCATATTCTCCTCTGTCCTCGTACACCTGAAAACACTAAGATTAACAAAATTCTTCTTCACCTAAGGGGTTACTGTACTGTAATTGTTCAGTGGCCACTTTCCTCTTGGTAAGGGTAGAAGACACTCTATCTATGGTAAGCAGCTCTTCTAGGAGAAGGACACTCCAAAATCACCATTGTACTCCATTCTTGGGTAGTGCCACAGCCCCTGTGCCATGGCCTTCCACTGTTTTGGGTTAGAGTTCCCTTGCTTGAGGGTATAATCAGGAACACTATTCTATCTAATTTCTCTTCCTCTTGTTTAGTTAACGTTTCTATAGCTTATATAGGAAATATTTATTTAAATGTTGCTACTGTTCTTAGAATTTTTTATTTTCCTCATTTTCTTTCCTCACTGGGTATTTTCCCTGCTGGGGGCCCTAAGCTTATAGCATCCTGCTTTTCCAACTAGGGTTGTAGCTTAGCAAGTAACAATAATAATAATAATAATAATAATAATAATAATAATAATAATAATAATAATAATAATAATAATACAGCAAAACAAAGGAAAGCATAGCAACATTTGAATACTGTTCACTATATTAAGATGTAGAATAAGCAAATACACATAAGGAAATCCTTAGGAATTTTTAAGGGCTACAGACTACAACATGCAGCAAAATGATAATCAACCCATATTAAACATAACCTCTACCTCACAGTCATAGTAGTACTTCAATTGTTAAGAGTTACCATAAAAATCTAATGGTTTCATATTTAGGGGCTGCTAGACCCCTTTATGGTATCGAAAATAAATTCTAATTCACTTACCACTTGTTAACATATTCATTATTCTTTCAGATTCACAGCTGCCAGATGATTGGGTCTCTTGATTCTTTGGTACACTTGAATCTTTCGACATTTCATCAGTCTGAACAGCCACGGTAAGTTGCATCTTCTGCTTCTTACGCAGGGGTAGCGAGTCTTCAAAAATTCCATCTGTTCGCTTGTGTTTCATTGGAGCACAATTTTCATCACTGAAAGAGATTATACTTCCTAAGAATTAATTTAATTTGAGCAGAGTTATTCTCTTTCATCCCAACATTGGATGCATTTTGCTGAACATATATATTAAAGTTGAAACTTAAAACTATTCTATACTCACATGACAAATCAGCATAGCAGTTAATATCTAAATCAAAGGATAACTATTTGATAAAATAAAAAAAAATACAGATTCCAACAACAAATCTCAGCATAGTACAGTTTTCATATCAAAATGAACCTGTACCTGATATCACAACACGTGTCAACTGAAATTGACAGTCAAATGCCCAAGTACAGACACTCCAATCAATTAAGGATAATGCAGACGGGGATGCCAAACACCTGTAAATAAACCTACCATTACATAGGCATTAAATGCCAAACTGCAACCCTAGTTGAAAAATATTTGAAAAAAAATCTGGTTGTTATTGAAGATAATTGCTAGCTAGGCTGCGTTCAACATCAGATTTTCTTTATCTCTCATTTCTGTTCTTCAAATGACAAGTCATAAATGAAGTTTCTAACACTACTAGGAATGTATTCCTAGTCCTTCTAGTATTTTCACTTCATTAGAATGTTTTGCACATTACTTCACATTCATCTTCTGCTGATATGATCATGGCAAAAGGACTTTCTTACAATACAGTATACAGTACCCTAACTCTTTCCACCAACTCACTACATTTCCGGACAAAATTCACACATCAATAGAAGATGGGTGTATTCAGTGATCCTCAAATCATACTGATAATAAAACTGTAAAGACCTGGGACAGTTTCCCCAATAAACACAGTGCACGCTTTATACAAGCTATCCTTTTAAGAAAAGCACACAATCAGAAATACAGATGATAAAATGGAGTTTTTATGATAAAACAAAGTTTTATGAATACTTACCTGGCAGTTTTATATATATATAGCCGAGTCTCCGACTTCGGCAGAATTTAATCGAAAATCGCGGCAACCGCCTTGTGGTGGTTCTGTGGTTAGATGGTTAACAACCCTTACAGGGTGGTACCTGGAATCATTCCCGTTTTCTGTTCCTCAGATTATCTTTGCCCGACCTGTCTCCTGAGGAGAGGTGAGTGGGCTTTAAAATATATATATAACTGCCAGGTAAGTATTCATAAAACTTTGTTTTATCATAAAAATCAAAAATTTTAAGTAATTTTTATTTTTCCTAACATACTAACCGAGAACTACTTTCTTTGGAGTCACTTGTGATCTCTCTCTTTCGACCAAGGTTTTCGCGCCGTTACCCCCCTACTCCGTTCTCTACATAGGCCTACCCCCGCCACCAAGGAATGCGCCCCGAGGGCAGGATTAGGGCAGGTCACTGCCTCTCCGGGTCATTCTCCTCATTAAGTTCGTCGTATAGCCCAACCTGGCAATGGAAGGATGGCACTCGGGGACGGAAGGGAGGGCCATTACCCGAAAGTAGTTCTCGGTAAGTATGTTAGGAAAAAAAAAAATTACTTAAAATTTTTGATTTGTTCCAACACAAATACTTACCTCGAACTACTTTCTTTGGAGACTTATACTTTAGGAGGCGGGAGTGCTATTCTGACACTTGACTTGGCACGTAGGGCCTAGAGGGCTATGGAATGCGGGGGCCTATCAGAGTGCGGGAGTGAGGGTAACTGCGCAACCTTACGCTATTAACTAAGACTCACCTCTTAATAAATTCTTCTGACGATTTCCTCCGAAGTGTAGTCGCGAAGAATGTGTTCATCGTTGGGGACAGCCTCTGGCCTTACCGCTACACAGCTTGGAGGGCGGCAATGACTGTCCCAATGGAGAACCCGTCCAAGGATTTCCTTGAATAATCCTTGAGGTAGTGGGCAGTAAAGGTTGACTGGTGCGACCAAGTGCCTGCCTGTAGGATCTGCCCCACCGCCATGTTTCTCTCAAAGGCCAAGGAGGTGCTCAGACCCCTGATGTCATGGGGCCGGGGAGTGCCTGGCACTGCCATTTTATCCTCTTCATAGGTTCTAGCGATGACTTGTCTCAGCCAGAAGGAAATGGTGTTCTTGGAAACTTGCTTTCTATTAACACCTGTGGAAACGAAGAGGTTTTTGATACCTGGTCGGAGATGAGCTGTCCTTTCCAGGTATTTCCCGAGCGTCCGTACTGGGCATAACTTCAAATCCTCCGTAATGCCCGTCTTGGGAATGGCAGGAATTGAGAAACCTTCAAACCTCGGGTCCCAGACTGCTGGGTTCTGAGTCTTAGCCACAAAGGAGGGTACGAACCTGAAGGATACTTCTTTCCACCCTTTGGAGTGCGAAACGTCGTAAGACAGACCATGGATCTCGCCCACTCTCTTAGCGGAAGCTAAGGCTAGCAAGAAAACGGTCTTGAGGGTGAGATCCTTGTCTCCGATATCTTTCAGGGGTTCAAAGGGGGGACGACTTAGCATCTTCAAGACCTTGGCTAAGTCCCACCTGGGCACTCTACTAGCTTGAGGGGGGCAGGATTGCTCGAAACTCCTGATCCGCATCGCTATGTGTCTCGAGGTCCCCAGGTCGATGCCCTTCAGGAGGAAGACTTGGCCTAAAGCGGCTCGAACTCCTTTAATGGCTGGAATTGACATTCCTACTTTATCTCTAAGATACACCAGAAACTCCGCTATGTCCGGGACCGAAGCTTTAAGAGGTCTAATGTGTTTCTCCGAGCACCACTTCGTGAAGGAGGCCCACTTCGCCTGGTGTACCGCGGTCGAGGATCTCCTCAGGTATAGGGACATTCTCTTAGCTGTGGTGGCGGAGTACCCCTCCTTCTTCAGGAGCCGCTCGATAGTCTCCAGGCGTGAAGGCGAAGAGAGAGAGGGTTGTCGTGGAGCTTGAAGAAGTGCGGTTGGTGCAGGAGGTCTGACCTGGCGGGCAGAGGCCAAGGTAGTTGGCTCGCTAGGTCCTTTAGGTCCTCGAACCACTCTCTCTCCGGCCACCAGGGCGCTACCCAAGTCATCTTTAGGTTTCGGGCGGCCCTTACTCTGTTGAGCACCTGTCTTATCAACGTGAAGGGGGGGAAAGCGTACACATCCAGGTTGTCCCACTTGTGCTGGAAGGCGTCTTCTAGGGCTGCATTTTGGTCTGGGACCGGGGAGCAATAGACAGGCAGTTGGGCATTGAGCTTTGTTGCAAAGAGGTCCATCACCGGGGAGCCCCAACGTTGAATGATGAGTCTGGCTACTTCTGGGTGTAGAGACCACTCTGTCCCCACTATTTGACCCATTCTGCTGAGGCCGTCGGCCAGAACGTTTTTCTTCCCGGGGATGAACCTTGCCAGCAGCACCACTTGTTGTTCGTCTGCCCAATTCAGGATGTCTATGGCGAGGTCGCACAGCTCCTTCGATCTCATGCCCCCTTGCTTCTTTATGTAGGCCACTACCGTGGCGTTGTCGCACATTAACGCCAAGGTGTTTCCCTTTAGACGACTTGCAAAGTGAAGACACGCCTTCTGAACTGCTCTTAGTTCTAGGACATTGATGTGTAGACGCTTTTCGCTTTCCGACCAGGTACCCCGTGCCGTCCCTTCTAGAAGGTGGGCTCCCCACCCTTGGTTGGAGGCGTCTGTGAACAGGAGGTACTCGGGGGGACTGGACCCGAGGGGCATCCCCTTGAGGGAGTTCGACTGGCAGTGCCACCATTCCAGGGAGGTTCTCGTGTCTGGAAGGACTGGAACTAACGTTTTCTGCGAGTCCGTCTGGGACCAGAGGCTCTTGAGGTTCCATTGAATGGGTCTGAGCCTCATCCTCCCTTGGGGAACCAGTTTCTCTAATGAGACCAGGTGACCTATCAGTCTCTGCCAATCTCCCGCCCTCCTGGAGTGTTCTGACAGGAACGGCTGAATGATGTGCTTGAGGTTCCGTATCCTGTCCTGCGAGGGGAAAACCTTCCCCTGCACGGTATCCAACGTCATCCCCAAGTATCCCATTCTGTTGGATGGGGTTAAGTTCGACTTCTCCAGATTGATTACGATCCCCAAATTCCTGCAAAACTGGAGGAGGCTTCTCCCTTGTTCCTCCAAGAGGGCCCTTGAGGTGGAAAGGAGCAACCAGTTGTCCAGGTATCTGATGAGGCGGATACCCCGTTCGTGAGACCACACGGAGACTGTCGCGAAGACCCTCGTGAACACTTGAGGGGCCGTCGACAGGCCGAAGCAAAGGGTCTTGAACTGCAGGATCTGGGGACCCCATTTTACCCGGAGGAACTTCCGACTCGACGGGTGGACAGGGATCTGGAAGTATGCATCCTTGAGGTCGACAGTCATCATATAATCTTTCTCCCTCAAGGACAGCAGGACGGATTTTGGGGTGTCCATCTTTAAGTCCGTGTTCTTGACGAACTTGTTGAGGGCTGACAGGTCTATCACGGGTCTCCACCCCCCCGTTGCTTTCTCTACCAGAAACAGGCGGCTGTAGAAGCCTGGGCCTGGGAGAAGGACCTCTTCCATGGCACCCTTCTCCAACATGGAGGAAATCTCCTCTTGAAGGGCGGCCCTCTTCATCGGGTCCCTGGGGGCCAACCATTCTGTCTGGCTGGCTGGAATAAGAGGGGGTGGATCCGCTAGGAAGGGAAGCCTGTAGCCCTCTTTCAGGACGGACACCGTCCAAGGATCCACTCCTTGTGCCTTCCATGTTTGCCAATGTGGTCTGAGGCATCCCCCAACCCGAGGCTTGGGCGGGAGTAGGGGGCCTCTCCCTCTACCTTCTCCTAGAGGGGCGGCCTGACCTGCCTCTCCTAGAGGCGGAGTAACCCGACCTGAAGGAGCTAGACGAAGCTGGTGCTCCTCTGCGGGAGGGTTGAGGAGTTGTTGCCCAGGGCGTCTCTCCTCGAAGTGCTGGGGGCGGCCTGAGATGTCAGGGCGCTATCTGAGGCGGCCCTCCTGTAGGGAGGTCTCTTAGACGATGCAGGTTTGGGGACGTTGGCCTCCTTCCTCTTAGACACTTTCTCCATCAAGCTCTCCAGTTCTTTCAATGGGAATAGTGACTCACCCCACAAGGGAAGGCTACGTACGGCCCGGGCCTCTCTGTCCGGGATCCTCCTAGATACCTTAGCCAGGACCGTGTCTGGTTTACGGAGGACCCAGTTGGCCGTAAGGGCGAGCGCCTGATACGAGAGAAACTTAAGTGTCTTCCCCCCGGAGGTGAGAAGGTCCGTCAGGAGGCTTTGCTGTTCAGGATCTTCGGGGTCGACGGAGGCTTGGACGTTTACTAACGTGGAGGCCCACCAGTCCAGCCATGAGGAGACGTTGACTAGGTCCCGCGACATCTCCTCCATCATGGCGGCCTCCGTAGGAGAGAAGCAAACTGGGGCTGAAGAGGCACTTTCGTCTGAGCCGCCCTGTCCTAGGACATCCAAGGCCGGGTCCACTCTACAGGGGCCTGGGCAACGCCCTTCCGGAATGTACACTTTACCCTGCGATTTGAGCCCCTGGAGCAGTTTCGAGGCACTCTGGGACTTGGGGGCCTCTGCATTGCTGGCTACCAAGTTGTCTATGTACTCCTGCCCTAGTACCAGGTCTGGGGCAAGGGGAAGGGCCAGGGAAGACTTCGGAAGGGCGGCGTGATGAGTAATCCTCAGGAGGCTTGACCTCCAGGAATCACCCTTCGGAGCCGAGGGTTCCGTAATCCCATGCTGCCTTCTAATGAGTCCCACTACTCTTCTATAGGCGGAGTCCTCCGACGGGGAAGCTTCTCCTCCGTCAGCCGAGGCTTCTGGGTTGCTGGTCAGGCAGACCGGCCGTCCAGCCCTTGGGTCCAGGGGGGCAGTCCTGTAACGGTAGTGATCTCCATAAGTGGGTGGATCCCGCGGCAAGGCGGGTACAGCCGGCTCAGTGAGGGCCCTCGGTTGCCCTAAGGCTCTGGAAGCGGAGGTCACGGTCCCGGTGGGCTGACCCGACAACGGGAACCGTTCCTTCCTACTCGATGGCCGCACCAGCTGGGCTGGTTCGGCCAGGCTGCCTGCTAAGAAGCGCGTTTCCCCTGGGCGGGGTGAACCGGAGGCCTCGAGGTCTTATGCCTCTTCGAGAGGTCTTTTCTGCGTGCCAGATTGCGCGGTTCTAGGCTGTGCATAGAGGGCGGCAGCCTAGTGGCACGTTCGCTGGACCGATGGTCTGGTGAATGAAGAATCTTGGACTCTCCCGAAGGCACGTAGACCCAGGCGCCCCCGGGAGAAACACTTCTCTTATACTTACGAGACTGGGAGCGGGAGCGCTTCCTGCTAACCCGCGACCTTGACCTAGAGTGGGAATGTTTGCTCTCGGACAGCTCCCTTCGCCTGCGACGCTTCACCCTGACTTCCTCTTCGGAAGACGAATCCACTTCCTCTTCGGAAGACGAATCCACTTCCGACGAGTCCGACGACGCCACGTTTCTCGCGTAACGGCTGTTTGCGTGATCCGCGGGGGATTTCCTCCGACGCTGGGTGCCCGAGATCGAGGGCTGGAGAAAATCCTCGGGAACCGCCGTGGAGATCGTCGGAAAAGAGTCCAACCGTTCCATGCTAGGGAGCCAGGGGTCCAGGGTCACGTCCATTCTCAGCGGCGACCTCCCTGGCGTCTTCGGTAGCTTCCATCCGAAGGCATCGCTACTCGGACGGCGAACTTTAGTTTGGCTGTCCCCTGGCGGGGGAGAGCCCGACGCACCAGCCCACGAGGGCGGCGGGGACTCTGAAACTACAACACTGCCCCATAAGGGGTCTTCAGAGGACGCGTGGCCCCCCATCACAAGGCCTGACTCACCCAAAGCACTACCGGGCCCTTCGTTAGCCCTAGAGGGGCCCGCCCTTGGTTCTTCCCTCGCACTGGATTCCCTGGGAAGAACGCCTTGACCTTCCACAACACTAGAGACTTCTTGCCCTCTCCTCTGCGAAGGAGACGGAGAAGCCGAGGCTTCGTCAGACCGATCACTGGCCGACGGTAACGAAGATACGACACTAATCTTCCTGGGGGAACGCTTCGAAGATTTCTTATTTTTAGTACCGTAGCGTACCCACTGAATATCATCCCAACCTACGCACTCTGGACACGTGTCCGCGGAGGAGCAAACTTTCCCCCTACACGAGGAACAAAGGGAGTGAGGATCTACCTCTGGCTTTGAGAGGAAAGCCCCACACGACTTTCCGGCTCTAGGCCCAGGGCAACGGCGAGCGTGATCCATCGTTCGCACACGAATGGTACAACACTAAGCGAGCTATTAAGTACACTGGGGATACACACAGGGTGAACGCACGGTAACACTTGAGAAGAACGCACTGCGAAAAAACACAAGTCCCCACGCTGGGAACACGTGGAACACTAAACGCGCACAAAGGATCGAGAGAGACGAGAGTGAGCTGTGAACAGCTCACGACCAAGAAACTTAATGAGGAGAATGACCCGGAGAGGCAGTGACCTGCCCTAATCCTGCCCTCGGGGCGCATTCCTTGGCGGCGGGGGTAGGCCTATGTAGAGAACGGAGTAGGGGGGTAACGGCGCGAAAACCTTGGTCGAAAGAGAGAGATCACAAGTGACTCCAAAGAAGGTAGTTCGAGGTAAGTATTTGTGTTGGAACAAACTCCCTTTTTATGAATAGTACTTACCTGGCAGTTATATATATATTGCTGATTCACACATTTGGAGGAGGGAAACAGACAGAAAAACATAGTTGGGGAAACAACAAAAGAGTTGTAGGAGAAAAAAACACCTTGATTCCTTACTTGCTAAGGTAGCTGACTTCAAAGGTAACTGCCTCTAGAGTCGCTTTCCCTTAGGAGTGTTCAGCCAGGAGTAGACCTGCTACGCTGCAAACAACTCAATCGAGTCTGTCAAAGGGGTAGGACAAACAACTTGACTAGACTTCAGAAACTACCTTCGCCCCATAAAATAAAAAAGAATTGCAACCTTACTAAAACTAACCATCTAATCTTGGAGAAATAGATATAAGCTATCTATCTGGACTGAGGGAACCGTACCACAAGGAGGACCTCAGACAACCATAATAAACACAAACTTATATACATGTACACAAACTAAGGTTGAGTGGGGGTAGTAACTCCTTTGCCTAATACAGAAGCCGCAGCTACGTATGGGCCCAAGGTATAACACTTGTCATAGTCCACTCTTACCTCTCTGAGGTAATGAGAAGCGAAGACAGAGTTGCTCCTCCAGAACGTTGCGTCCATGATCTGCCTAAATGACATATTTTTCCGGTATGCCAGTGAGGTAGCAATGGCTCTTACTTCGTGAGCCCGTACCTTCAACAGGGCGAAGTTTTCTTCCTCACATAAGAGGTGGGCTTCCCTAATAGTTTCCCTCAGGAAAAAGGACAAAGCATTCTTTGACACAGGGTTTTATAAGGATCCTTCACCGAACACCATAACGAGTTGGATGCACCCCTCACGTTCTTAGTGTGGGCCAAATAAGCCTTGAGAGCCCTAACCGGGCAGAGGAGGCTTTCCTGTTCCTGACCCACTAGATTCGTGAGGTTAGGGACTTCAAAAGTCCTGGGCCAGGGTTTCGAAGGGTTCTCGTTCTTGGCGAGAAAGTCGAACCTTAAGGCACAAACCGCTCCATTTTGATTGAAGCCTACACGCTTCTCGATTGCCTGGACCTCGCTGACCCTTCTGGCAGTCGCTAGAGTCAAAAGGAAGAGGGTTTTCTTAGTCACATCTCGAAGAGAGGCTTGCGAGATAAGCTCAAACTTCTTGGAGCACAGAAACTTAAACACCACATCCAGGTTCCAAGAAGGGGGTCTTAACTGTACCTGCCTCATCGTCTCAAAGGACCTAATGAGGTCCTGCAAGTCCCTATTCTGAGACAACTCTAAGCCTCTATGCCTAAAGACGGTTGAGAGCATGCTCCTGTATCCTTTAATGGTAGATACAGGCAGCTTAGCATCCTGCCTGAGGTACAAAAGAAAGTCTGCAATCTGGCTTAGAGAGGTAAAGGACGAGGAAACCTTGTGCCTCTTGCACCAAGCTCTAAAGGTCTCCCACTTTGACTGGTAGACTCTTTGTGAAGAGATCCTCCTTGCTCTGGCAATAGCTTTCGCCGCTTGTGCCGAAAAGCCTCAAGATCTAACGAGCTTCTCGACAGTCTGAAGGCAGTCAGATTGAGAGCGAGGGGGTTTTGATGAAATCTCTCGAAGTGGGGTTGTCTGAGAAGATCTGGACTTGCCTGGAGTCTTCTTGGAACGTCCATCAGCATGCCTACCACTTCGGTGAACCATTCCCTTGCAGGCCAGGATGGAGCCACTAGGATCATTCGTACCGAATCAAGGAGAGCGAATTTTCTGACAACCAGATTGATGATCTTGAACGGGGGAAAGGCATACATGTCCAGCCCCGTCCAATCCATCAAGAAGGCGTCCACTGCAACAGCTTCCTCGTCCGGGACTAGGGAGCAGTAGTTGGGGATCCTCTTGTTCAGACTGGAGGCGAAAAGGTCTATTACAGGTCTGCCCCACAACTTCCAGAGGCTCCGACAGACATGCGGGTTGAGAGTTCACTCTGTGGGAAGGACTTGTCCCCTCCTGCTGCGCATGTCTGCCCTGACGTTTCTTTGCCCCTGAACAAACCTTGTCAACAGCTGAGTCTTGTTCTCGTTCGCCCAAAGGAGAAGCTCTCTCGCAGTTGTGAACAGAGAGAGGGAGTGAGTTCCCCCTTGCTTCCTTATGTACGCGAGAGCTGTGGTGTTGTCTGAATTGATCTCCACAGTCTTCCCTGACACCGAGGTTTTGAAGGCCTTTAGCCCTAACAAAATGGCCATCAATTCCTTCCTGTTGATATGCCAACTGATCTGACTCCCTTCCCAAATACCTGAGACCTCTTTGTTCCCTAGTGTTGCTCCCCAGCCTGAATCGGATGCGTCTGAGAATAACACTAGGTCGGGGTTCTTCTTGAATAAGGAGATCCCTTTTCCCAACAGAGCTGGGTCCAGCCACCACATCAAAAGATCCTTGATCTTTGTCGGTAAGGGAAAAGAAAAAGAGTCCTCCTGGATCTTTCTGTTCCAAACCTTTGTGAGGAAGTGTTGCAGAGGCCTTAGGTGCAGTCTCCCCAATGGGACAAACTGCTCCAGGGAGGGTAGAGTTCCCAGCAGACTCATCCACTCTTTCGCTGAGCATTCCTGTCTCCTTAAAAATTCTTTGACTTTGTCTAGGCACCTGGTCTGCCTCTCCTGGGAGGGAGAAGCCCGAAAAAGAACTGAATTCAGAACTATCCCCAAATAGAGAATAGTCTGATTCGGCTCGGTCTGAGAATTCCCCCAGTTGACGATGAGTCCCAGGTCCTGAGTCATCGTATACGTCTTCATTAGGTCCTCCAGACATTTTTCTTTCGACTGTGATCGGATCAGCCAGTCGTCTAGATAGAAGGATACCCTTATCCCCTCCTGATGTAACCAGCCTGCCACATTCGCCATTAGTCTGGTGAAAACTTGGGGAGCTGTGCTGAGACCGAAGCAAAGTGCCCTGAATTGGAAGCACCTGCCCTGGAACACAAATCTCAGATATCTCCTTGAAGACGGATGAATGGGGACGTGAAAATAAGCGTCCTGCAGGTTGAGAGATACCATCCAGTCGCCTGGACGAACTGCAGCCAGCACTGACTGAGTCGTCTCCATGGAGAACTTTGTTTTCTCCACGAAGGCGTTCAGAGAGCTGACATCTAGGACTGGTCTCCATCCACCCGAGTTCTTGGGAACCAGAAACAGGCGATTGTAAAAGCCTGGGGAGGTGAGGTCTTGAACCGGCTCTATTGCTCCCTTGACCAACATCTGGTCGACTATCTCCAGAACAGCCTCTCGTTTCCCCGCGTCGGTGTACTGAGCCACTAAGGCTAGGGGAGTGTCTGAGAGAGGTGGTTTCTTTAAAAAGGGGATCTTGTAACCTTGCTTGACGACCGAGAGGGACCAGGTGTCCGCCCCTCTCCTTTTCCATGACTGCCAAAAACGAGACAGTCTTGCCTCTACTGGTGTCTGGAGGACTTCCATCTCATTTTTTGGACAGGGGCCTAAAAGCACCTCTGCTGGTCCTTGGCCCTGACTCTTGTCTTCTCCCTCTAAAATCCGCTCTCGAGGAGGTCCTGCCCCGAAAGGGCTTTTGAAACTTCTTCTCTTCCTTCTTCAGAGGAGCAGGAGCAACAGTTAAGGTTTTCCTAGCAGACCGAGACAAAAGGTCCTGAGTAGCCTTCTGTGCCAGAGAAAGGGAGATATCTCTGACCAGAGCTTCAGGAAAGAGATGACGTGAAAAAGGGGCGTAAAGCAGCTCCGACTTCTGGGCAACAGTCACAGATCTAGAGGTGAAGGAGCACAAAAGGGCCCTCTTCTTTAAGACCCCTGCTGAGAAAAGGGAAGCCAATTCAGGACATGATACTCGTCAGGTCCTTCGTGTTCTCCAGGAGTTCAGTCTTCCTGGCCAGAGTCCCGAGAGACCAGTCCAGGAAGCTAAAAACCTCGAAAACCCTGAAAATTCCCTTGACGAGGTGATCAAGCTCTGACATAGACCACATCACCTTGGCAGAGTTTAAAGCATGCCTTCTTGCCGAGTCCACAAGAGCAGAGAAGTCACCTTGGGAGGAGGCAGGCACTCCTAACCCCAAAGGTTCCCCTGTCTCATACCACATACCGGCCTTGGAAGCGAGCCGAGATGGAGGGAAAGAAAAGGTGGTCTTGACAGCTTGTCTCTGTTCCTTCATCCAGTCATCCACCTTAGCGAGAGCTTGCCTGGCCGAAATTGAAAGTTTCATTTTGATGAAGGCCGAAAACTTTGTAGCTTTCTTCCTGGTAAATTGAGACTGAGGAGAACGAGGGGCCGAAGGTTGAAATTCCTCCCCATAAAGTTCCAAAAGAGAGCGAAAAAGAACCTTATAATCACTAGTAGAGTCGGCAGGTTTTTCTTCCTCTTCCGAAATATCTTCGAGGTCCTGCTCAAGGATAACATCTTGAAGAGTTGGGCTGCAAGCAGTCTAGCACCGAGAGCTGTTTGAATCCTGTCGGCGAGAAGCGATATCGTCACGATGACGAGAAGCGGTATCGTCAGGATGACGAGAAGCGGTATCGTCACGATGACGAGAAGCGGTATCGTCACGATGACGAGAAGCGGTATCGTCACGATGACGAGAAGCGGTATCGTCACGATGACGAGAAACGGAATCGTCCTGATAAGGCAGGCTGCTTTCGTCCTGAAAATGCAGGCTGCTTTCGTCCTGAAAATGCAGGCTGCCTTCGTCTTGAAAATGCAGACTGCATTTGTCCTGTTTCCTAAAAAACGAGGCGGTAACGTCCTGGCGTTTCAAATGAGAAACGGAATCGTCCTGGCACCGAGAACAAGAGGCAGTACCGTCCTGGCGCCGAGAGCGGGGGGAAATAAATTCCTGGCAGCGTGCCGATGAAGAGGGTGTGCGTTGTCGTACGGCCGACGAAGTGCGCAGAGGTTTCTTGGGAGAGATACTAAGTTCTCTCTTAGAAGATGATCTCTTAACAGGTAAAGAGACGTCCTTACGTCTGACGGACTGTGAAGGAGGGTGGCTGAAAGCTTGAACTAACGATGTAAGTTGTTCCTGCATAACAACCATGAAAGCTTTAGCAACCTCCGCTGGTTCTCGCGGTTCCGAAGGAGGCAGTTGTCGTACGGCTTGACTGGGAGCGCTGGCAGAAGAAGCAGGGAGTTTAGCAGGATTAACTGGGCTAAGGACTCTCTGTTTCGCCCTCTTAACAGGAACAACATCGAAATTGTCTTCCGAAGGATCAGGATCTCGGCTACTCGAACCGGGAGAGGGAGAGCGAGACTGCACATCCCAGTTCCACCCTCTCTTCATTGGTCTTGATTCGTAACGCCAATTACGTCTGGGAGAAGGATCAGGTGAAGACACAAACGTATCCGACACGCCTTTTCTACGGCGGTCAAGAGCAGCCTGGGAGGTCACAACAGGACTGTCTGAGGCGACGACTGACCGAGGATAAGCACCTCTCACCCCCTTTCGGCTTTCGATGTACCTTCTCCCTTGGTCCTGGGAGCTTGGTAGAGGTCTAGACCTAGGGGTATGACAGATTCGATCAGCCGCCACCTCCACTGCACTTTCATAAGCACTAATTTCACTTACACCCTTACCTTTAAAGGCATCCAATTGTGCTTTAATGGCCTCTAATTCAGCAGCTAACTTAGCAAACCCAGGGTCATCTGTAGGCACAGATCCTGCAGAAGGGACAGGAGTTATTTCATTCGGGGAAGGAATAACTTCCAAAGAGGTTACAATTAAAGGGTCAATAGATAAATCTAAGCTAGGCTCACAGGCAGACTTTGACTTTGATTTAGCTCTCCTAGCTCTATCAACTTCAAGTTTGCGCACATAGCGCTTCATAGCTAACCAATTATCATCATTTAAAACCTCGCATTCCTTGCACCTATTATCTAGAGCACATACAAACCCCTTGCAACCCATACAGATAGTGTGAGGGTCAACCGACACTTTCGGTAACCTCACCTTGCAAATATCATTCGCACGTATACGAATATGAATTTTTTCACTCATGATAAGAAAGGAAAAAAGACAAAAAACAAAAAACAAACACGATTGCCAAATCCCAACACAGTGTACTTCACCAAAAACGAAGTCCAAAAAAGCGATGAAGGGAAAGCGATCCGAATAAACTCTAAATGGCGGACCAACGATGTTGTCGATCCGGCCGGCAGAGATAATCTGAGGAACAGAAAACGGGAATGATTCCAGGTAACACCCTGTAAGGGTTGTTAACCATCTAACCACACAACCACCTTATCGATTTTCAATTCAATTCTGCCGAAGTCGGAGACTCAGCTATATACTGTATATATAACTGCCATGTAAGTACTTTTCATAAAAACAGAAATTGAATGCAAATAAGACAACAATTATCAGCAGTAACACTGTATTAAATGGAGTTTAACTCCTATTCATGTATGACACACTGTAGATGATACTAAAGTTCATCTGCAGTGGTATCTTTTTACATAGATTACCTAGAGGCAAAATTAATATGGAAAGGTGTAAAAAAACCTTGTTTCAATATAAATTTTGCCTCTCTCCCAAGATTAAACCTTTTAAAGAGCATAATGAGAATCTAAAAATGTGACCTTAATTTCATTAAACTTAGCAATGAAAATAACAACAACAATAGGCAGGTCTTCTACCAAAATATTTTTAACTTCACAAAACCTGAAGATGGCAAATGTACAACACATTTCAAAATGACATTGAATTCAAGAATCCTTCTTTTAGCACTGTAAATTCTCACTCTGGCATGCTTTCCTTTGTCTATAAATTATAAAACCACCATTATCATTATAAATAGCCAAGCTACAACCCCAATTGGAAAAGCAGAATGCTATCAGCCCAAAAGATTTGTACATAAATGAAATGTAAACAGGACTAAGACCAAACAAAATGTACAAAAGTATAAAGCAGAAAGAAATTCAGCTGGGACTGAAGGACTAATTTAAAAACTTCCTACAGTAACTGTACCAATCAAACTACATGTAATCTTCCTACATGAGCACGTATAATTCTGTCAAACTATAAACAATGTGAGGTTTGCCGATTAAATAATCCCATGTTGAATAATTTATAGCTTTTATACTGAAAGACAAACATTGTTTTCATTATTGAGATGAATTTCTAAAACCAGTCAACTCACTTCAACTACCTTTAAATGGTAATAATACTAGTTTAAAAATAAAATAAACTAACAAATATTACAAATTTGAAAATAATTTATATTTTTCCATAACTAAACAAAACTGAATCATATATAGTATAGGAGAAAAATAGCAGCAAGGCTGGTATACTGCAATTAAAGATTATAATGAGGTGTCAACAAACTGCTGGCAGCGAGGAACCCCCCACCCCAACTGCCTCACTGACAAACCACTTGGAATAGCAGCTGAGACTTTTTGGGGTTGATGATAGCTGGGAATATATGAGTAAAAGACTCTGGTTTGTCATTTGTTCCCACATGACATACAAACCCTTGTCAATTTGTCCTTTACATAGGAGACTCATCCTCAGGTGGGAGGAAATCCCCATTCCGATTGGCTTACAACTTATACCGGTATATTCAAAACTGGTGCATAGGGACACAGAGTTAAGGATCCTAACACCACATGCACCAGTGGTTTAGCAATACAAGCGGGTACATAGCCCTGGCACTAAGGTTTGTTCTGTGCTGAATAATTGATGCTGTACCCCATGAGGGGGAAGACCGAAAGGAAGAGAAATGCCATTCAATCTTTCCTTTCATCTCAGACTCTCGCGCACTTCTTACCCTTGATCAGATGTTAATGGTCCTGTGAGAGTAATTGAGGTAGCTATACCACCTACAGTGCACCTATAACAGGTGCAAAGAAAAATATCTATAGAGACCTGTGGGCTACATCCCTCCGGTAATGGACAGTAAAAGTCGTCCAGTTCCTCAATTCTGCCGGTAATAACAGCGTTGAGAAAAATTCTTATAGAAGCTGAAACTGTGCTTACACCGTGACTTCATGCACTTTCGAGTTCTTTCTGAGGAAGGAGAGGGAGGTGAAAAGGCCTGGTCAATGACCTCCCTTAGCCTAGAAGAAAAGTGTTCTTGTTCCTCTTTTCTTCACCTCAGTGCTGATGAAGGGTGTTGCTGGTGTGGTCACAAGGCACAAGAGTAACTAAATCAGATCCTTTGTTACTTTTTCACTGATTCGTGGTCAAGAGGAAAGCGAAACCTGGAATCACGCATTGACCAATTCTGGTTTCTGAATTGCAATACAGGGTATAAGGGAGGACAAGACTAGCCTTAATATCACAAAATAGGGAACGTAAAAGGAGATAGTATGCCGCTCATGGACATACAGTGAACCCTCGCTACTTCGCGGTTCGACCATCGCGGATTCACCACTTCGCGGATTTTTTCCATAACCCATATATATATACAGTAATATATATATATATATATATATATATATATATATATATATATGTATGCATGTATTTATGTATATATGTAGGTATGTATATGTGTATACATATAAATATATATATATATATACACACACACACACATATATATATATATATATATATATATATATATATATATATATATACATATATATATATATATATATATATATATATATATATATATATATATATCTAAAGTAGGAAGATGTGATGTAGTTCTAAGGGAAAAGTATGGGAAATATGTCTGGGTAATAAGCAAAGCTCTACCTCCAGTTTGTTTCTTCATTATGATCAGAGATAAATGTAAACAAAACATTGGTTGCCATTTTTTATCGTGCTTTTTAGCGTGTTTAGGAAATGCATGATATAAAATCACCTTTAATATTTGTGCCTGTTTTAGTTTAGGGTACTGTAGTACATGCATTAAGTGTTCTGTACATTAAAGGGTAGTTTGTTAACAGTACTACGTACAAGGGAAGGTTTTAAAAGACTGAATATACATGTTGAATAAATAGGTAAATATGGTGTCACTACTTCGCGGATTTTCACCTATCGCGGCCGCGACTGGAACCTATCTACCGCGATAAACGAGGGTTCACTGTACTCCCCCGATACCCGTTTACGGAAGGAGAATCTTTGGAGGGAGGGGCTCTTGTCCATAGTCCCTTCCGAGGGCGAGGCTCTTGTCTGTAGTCAACTTCAACAGTCTACTGATGCCAAAACCTCAATTATCAATAACTTGTTTTATGGCCAGGCGATAGACCATTGCAGGCTCCAAGCAGGAAATTCTTTTCCACATCTAGCCCTTTGCCTGATAGGCTTTCACAACAGCTGGCTTTAAACCATGTCTTCCCCTTACAAGGGGTACTCGGAGAAAAGTCTCTCCACTACGAAGCTGAAGACTGAAGAAGAACTCTTGGCTAGTATACAGAGGTGGTAAATCCCTGAGAAATTTAGACATCCAATTAGCAAAATAAGCGATGAATCATTTCCATCAGCGATAAGATGTCAAAAACTTTCCCACTGAGAAGCCAAAGGGATTCAACCAATCTGTCGAATATCTGGCCGAATAAAAACACAATCGGTCGGGTAGAGGAGCAGATCTCCTCTCGTCAGAATAGGAGCGGGTATTTCAACTTTATGATAAGGGCTGTGAGCGTCCTACTAATGTTAAAAGCAATTCGAGCTTTATCAAATGCTCCTTTGAGAAGTAGAACAGTGATAACCTGAATACAACATGATCGTACCAGAAATGTCCGACGGCGTTCTCGATCTGGTATAGGCGAACGAAGTACTGGAAGATTTCGGTCAGGGGGGATGCACAGTAGGGACCATCGACTCTCTGAAATCATAATTCCAATTGTTATTTGGGGATGCCAAGACCACCAAGAGACAACTCTGCATCCTTCTGTTAGTTTGTCAGCCCACACATTCCTCCTGCTTGGACATAGAAACTCAAAAGCTCACCGAATTGATTTCTGCCAAATTCAAGATTTCACTGGCAGGTGTGCAAACTGCACTGACACAATACGGTGTCTTAGAATAATTGACGCTTAGCCCTCCATATAGATCGAAACATCACTACAGAGCAAGAGTAAGCATTGTGGAGATAGCAGCTGCTTCTGCTCCAACCTGTTTAAGTGACACCAATGCTCCTAGTCTAACTACTGTCCTGATACCCGAAGTGCCAGAGAAGGGCTTCTTCCATTCAACTTCCTTTAAAATATCCGTGAATAAGAACAGTTCCAGAAGTTACGGAAGAGAAGTGGAGCTTCCAGAAAGTTGGCTTCACTCAGCCCCACGTCATGTCTCACGGGCTCCTCTCTTACTGGATCTGAGAGTCCCTCAGGGTTGCTGCCCAGAAGCCAAAGATGTTACAGTTTGTATTGAATGTAACATGAGTGGAGGATTCACTTCAAACAGAGATGATCACAAATGCCCGAAGGTCTAATAAACTTTAGTTGTAGAAGGCCCGTAAAATGAGGGAAGAGTAGTGCCCATCACAGGATCGTGTCCCTCTTAGATCTGTGAAAACTTCTCTGGGCAATGGACTGACCCCTCTCAATTCAACCTAATGTCAGATCTTGAAAGGGAGAGAGAAGTTCGCCATGGAAAAGAAGGCAATAGCTTCTTTGGTTCCGTCAAAATTAGCCAATTAGCCAAGTGTCTCCAAGCCAAAATCTGTTAATGAATGCCCATGAAGATAAAAGAGGGGGTTACAAGTTCAGACTTGAGGAACATTACAGACCGAGACAAGGACCACGAGCCAGAACATCCTGCTCGCCCTAATGAATTGGATGTATTTTCTGAAGGCAGGATGCACTAGAACTTGTAGCTCACCTCCTAAGGTACATCGTCCACATGAGGTCCCAGGGCCTGGTCGCTTGTTCGCTTATGGATACAGTTTCCTGATTGGAACGAGTCCAAAGAGAAAACTTCCCAAAATGGCCATCACATTACTGTTCTCCAGCTTCCAGGTCTTTCTTACATAAAAAAGTTGAAGCAGTAGCCTGGAGAACCATTACATCTATCTGGAGAGGTATTTTTTCTATCCTAGCCTGAACTTCTTCCAGAAGGGACACAAATGTCGTCGATATCTGACAATAGGACTCTGACAAAGTTGGTTTAAGAATGAAAGGGAGGGAAAAGCTGATGGAGGAGATGAGGAACTAGAGTGTAGGACATAGAGTGCTCAATATTCAACTCGGTTATCCCCTTCTTCTTTGCCAGAGTTTATTGGTATCCTCCCACTGGAGGTGCTGCAAGTGGCTTGCCTCCCTCCTTCCCTTCTCTCTAATGAGAAATTCTTATTCATATGTAGCCTGAAAATATATCCATCTATGGTATAGTAACTTATTTCTGAACTCCAGCTTCAAAGTAAAGTGTCTCTCCAAGATATCAGAATGCTCTACCACTTCTAACTGCTCAACCTCAATGCATCCAATTTTCCCACTGGCTCTAGTTATAGATTGTGTAACTAAAATCTCTTACCTTAAATTTTGTAAACTAGAGCACCATTTGTTGTTTTACATATAGTACAGAGCACAGACACCAACCTTGCACATGTCTTACAACAAGCTCATTGCCAATATTCCAACTACTTTTCCCTTTGCTTCCTTACCAGATTTGTTTTACTTTTCATCATTTTAAATCCCCATCTCTTCATTCTACTTTTCCACCTTTCAAACATTTTTACCACCTCTTCCTCAGATACTGCTGGCAAGGCATGTCATCTGCATAAAGCATCTCCCAATGGACCCCTTTCAAAAGATATTGCAGATTCATCCATTATTACAATAAAAAGCAAAAGCTTTGCACTTATTCTTGGTAGACACCAACATTTATCTCAAAAATTTTAATGTGTTGCCTATAACACTGCCTTCCCTGTAGATCTAGTGTTATAGTACAGTATCATTACTAACATGAGAAGACTCTAGTAACCTCTGCTCTTGTACATTCAATTACTTGCTTTGGCACTCTTTCAAGAGCGCCATTTTGATTCAATTTATTGAATTTATGTATTTAGCCCTGGAGGCCAAGCACTAAGACTTTTCAAACTATTCAATGGCCACGTACAACAGGGGAAAACCCTGCAGATTAAAGAAAGAAGGAAGGAATAAAGGTAAAGTAGAAGGCTAAAGGGTAAGTGCAGCTAGGGGTTAAAGGAATGCTGTAGACCTTTAACTAAATACCAAGTTACATTGACAATACTACCCACCAATAGAAAGATTTTTTTGAGATCAAGACAAATACTGTATAGGATATAACCTCTTCTCCTTTTCAAGGTACTTTTTATATTTGACTCATAATATAAACCATCTCTGATGCTGCTCTTTCTGACACAAGGCAAAAATGACAAATTCGTGGATAATTTGTATTTTTCCTAACAATACAAACTTTAGCTATTTAATAGGGGTATTACTTTCGGCGTAGCCGAAATGACGAGCCATTAAATTTTAACGAGGGTTAACTACCCATAGTGCTAGTTAGCGGGGGTAGGGGAGGGTAGCTTGCTACTGCCCCGCCTCACACACCTGTGATTGAGCTCACTTTGCTTGGAAGTAGGACTTCAAGGGGCATAGGGTTGGCGGGTAAGTTTGCTTAAATAGCTAAGGTTTTTATAGTTAGGAAAAATACAAATTATCTACGAATGTCATTTGTTCCGTAACTGGAATACAAACCACGCTATTTAATAGGGGCGACTCACCCATTAGGTAGGGTGGACGTCCCAGCCAATAGGGCTTTGGCTTTACCCGGGGGCTCCTTATCTGAGTATGTCAGTACTCAAAAATAAGGAGTCCCTACACCTCGCTAAAACATTGCTACCACAAGGTCCGCGGCCTACGCAAGCTGTGTGTTAAGGTATATAAAAGTGTGACTGTCCAGGTAAAGTTATTCAGAGTTCTTTAGAAGGAGAAACTGTGTAACTAAGACTTCCCCAATACCACCTCGTCAGGGTATGGGGACGCAACAGTATTAGTCTTAATACTAAGTACACAAGGGAACATGGTTTACCTGCAGTGGTTTGAGGTCAGCTGTGCAGAGAACCCAGGATGCTGCTTTCCCCAAGAGAGGGGAGAATGAAGAAAAGAGTAAGGGCCAGTCAAACCTTATCATTCACGCAGACTAAAACCAGGTAACAATGCCCTCAACCTTCTGCTACTTGTCTAATAAGAAGCTTAAGGTTTTAAACCAGCTGTTGTGCAGCCACCACAGGACAGATAGAGAACGTATCGAGTCTCCTGTGCGTCACGTCACATTTTGCAGGTAGTGGGATGTGAATGTGGTCTGACGACTCTACACCCCAGCTTGAAGAACCTGCGTCACTAAGAAGTTTCTCTTGAATGCCAGGGACGTAGCTACGCCCCTGACATCATGAGCACTGGGGCGACGTGAAGGAGGAGGGTCTGGATTCATTGCATGGTCTATGACCTTGCGAATCCATGCAGAGATGGTGTTCTTGGTGACCCTCCTCTTGGTCCTTCTTGTGCTGACGAATAGTGCAGGCACACAAGGACGGGCTGCGGCTGTTCTCTTAAGATACAGCCTCAAACTCCTCACTGGGCAAAGTAAGAAATGGTCTGGGTCATCTGTTACAGTATGGAGACTAGAAATCCGGAAGGAGTTGAATCATGGATCCGCTACTCCCGGGTTCTGAGTCTTAGCAATAAACTCAGGGACGAAGCCGAGTATTACCTCTCCCCATCCCCTTGAATGGGCGATGTCGTATGAGAGACCATGAAGTTCACAGACTCGTTTGGCCAAGCCAAAGCTAGCAGGAACACAGTCTTCCAAGTCAGGTGGCGATCGGTTGCCTGGCGTAATGGTTCATAGGGAGGTCTCTTAAGAGACCTGAGAACTCAAACCATGTTCCATGGAGGAGTTCTCACTTCTGACTGAGGGCAGGTAAGTTCATAACTCCATATGAGTCAGGAAAGTTCTAGTGATGAAGAAATGTCAATTCCTTTCAGTCTGAAGACGAGGCTTAAGGCTGAGCGATAGCCTTTTACTGCCGAGACTGACAGGCGCATTTCTTCACGCAAATACACGAGGAACTCCACTATTGCTGGAATAGTGGCATTGAGTGGAGAGATATAGTAGGGTAAGGCAATTTTGGACAGAGGCAATTTTGGACAAGCGAGGCAAAAATTGGACAGATGCAATATCTCTAAAACTATTTATAATTTTCAAAAACTATAATGCTGTTAGAAATTCCCCAACCTTCTACTTTATAAATATTAGTACGTTTGGTTTTGAAAAAGTATTAAATACCACTAGAAAAATTGTTGAATATGGGTGTCCAATAATTGCTTCGCCTTCATTTTAGGGCTTCTCAAAAATAATACTAGAAATTATTTTTTCTAAAAAAAAATTAGTAAATGATACTAAAGGAAGGTTTTAAATAAAAAAATGATGAAAAAATCTGGAATATCTAGTGTCCAATTTTGCCTCGCCTCGAAAAATGGAGAGGCAATTTTGGACACTTAAATGAAAAAAACAACTAGTTCATAATGTTAAGTTATTAAGTAATACATTTTGTAATTTTCTTATCTTTTATATTATTCTTATATGTATCTATATATTTTCTTAATAATTTTAACCAAAAATGATAGTTATTTGAAAACATTTTTTACCATATACTTCAAGAGAAAAAATATTGATTTGTAAAAAACGGAAAAAGAAAAAGGTTTTCTTTTCAAAGAAGATATTAATAAAACCTATTACTAATGAAAAAATATGTACAATACAAAACCTGAAATAAAAGTGAACAATTCAATATATATTATAGCCATATACGTAACAAAATAAATGCCTGAATATAAGTCTTGTCTATTTACTTCAACTGAATGCTCAAAAAACTGCTTCTGTTCTTTTATAGATGGCACTAACCATTTTCGTTAAGGCCTGGGTTTCATAAATAAAGGATCTTTAATTACATCTGTGATTTGAAAAAGGTATGTATCCGTTTGGGGCTCTGGATACTCCTCTACCCCTGATGCCTGGCGTATGATCTTAGTGGAGTTAGTATGGACCGGCAGGGGTCACTTGCCTTAGTTGGGCACTGCGCATCACAAGGAACTGGCTGTCCTTTGATAACTCTAACCAACGAATCCTCTATGGATTTAATCTTTCTTTGAAAAGCGAAAATGAAAGAATGGCCCCCCGTCCCGGGCGTTGCAGGGTGCTAAGAATCTCCCGGTTAATAAATACAAAAGAAAAATTGAAAATTGGTAATTGGAATGTTAGAAACATGAATCAGATTTGGAAGTTACAGCAAGTAGAGAATGAATTTATGAATTAGTTTGGATATCTTAGCCCTAAGTGAAACACTTTGTAAAAGGATCGGTAAAGAACTCACACCAAGGCAATACATATCTACAGTATCTACTCGGGAAGAACAGATGGAGTTGGAAGAGAAGGGGTAGGAATGACGACACCAAGAGCAGAAAAGTCATTAATGGAATGAAGAGCTGTATATAGCAGATGGTCACTTGCAAAGTTTAAATCAAAGCAGTGCAATATGAGTACTATAGTTAACTATGCACCAACAAATGATTCCCCTGAAGACAGGAAAGATGAATACTATAAGGAATTGCAGCGTGTAACAGATGAGATCCCAGAGAGAGATACGAAAATTGTGATTGGTGACTTCAATGCTGAAGTTGCAAGGAATAATCGAGGTATAGAGAATGTGATGGGTGTTGAGGGTCTTGGCGAAGTTGCAAATGAAAATGGGGCAGATCTTATAAGTTTTTGTTCTTTTCCAGCACAAGGACATCCACAAATATACATGGGCTTCATCATGTGGCAATTACAAAAATCAAATAGATCACATAGCCATTGATAAAGAGAGAAGGAGGACTCTGAGAAGTATAAGAAGCTATATAGGTGCAAATATTGGTAGTGACCACTAGCTCCTCTTGCTACACTGAAATTAAAACCGAATGCACCCAACAGAAATGTAGATAAAATATCTAGGTTTGATACAACTAGCTTCTAGAGGATGAGCAGAGAAATCTTTGTAATTGAATGTAAGAATCGATTTGCAGTCTTAGAGACTTTAGGAGACAAATAGCAAACAATTAACGAATGATACTTGGGATACTATAAAAAGGAGACAAAGATAGAAGTTGATTATTGGAAGTTTTTGAGGAAGTAATGAAAATTGCAAGGTAGAGCATGCTAAGCATTCCAGTATTGATAGTCAGGTCAAAAGAAAAGCCAGAAATGACCGGCGAGAATATTTAGACAGGAAAGCAGATGAGTCTGACAAAGCTATGGATTCAGGGAGTGGCTATGGTATAAGAATTGTACATAGAATTATTATAGAAATCTCTACGGGAGCAAAGCAGAAGAAGCATATACCCATCAAAAAGAGAGATGGAGTTGTTATAACAACAAAAGATGAAGAAAGGCAACGTTGGATGGAACACTTTAGTGGGGTCATGAATAGGAGATATAAAGGGATTAATTTGATTGATATACCTGAAGCTGAGGAATACCTTGATGTGCTCTTCAATGAATTCAGTGTGTTTGAAGTCGAAGCTATCTTTTAAAAAAACTCGAAGAGATGGGATGCCTCTAGTTATGATGGAATAACTGCTGAGATAATATTGGCCGAAAATGAAGTGACTCCCAGATTACTTACAAGATTATTTTGTAGAATGTGGCTTGAAGAAGCAAAGCCTAATGAATGGGAGCTAGGAGTGTTGGTGAAAATGGCAAATAGGAGATCTGACTGATTGCAATATTTACAGAGGTATCACACTTACGTCAGTTGTCATGAAAATACTATGTTGTTTTTCCTCCTCATGGATTTTGTAATGCATAGAAGAGTTGGTGATGTTGGAAAAGGATTGGACTGGATTGGTAACAGGATATTAGCTGACCTTGAGTATGCTGATGACGCTGTCCTTATTAGCAGAAAACCACAGGTCAAGATAAATAGAAGAAAGACAGAGATGAGGAGATTGGAACATGCAATGGAAGAGGAAATATCATTGGAAGGAAAAAGGTTTAATGAGGTGGAACCATTTAAATATTCAGGAACTATGATATCTACTACAGGGATTAAGATTTTGAGTTCAATGAAAGATTGAAAAAATCAAATGAGACAATGGCTAGGTTAAGTAATATCTGGAAATCAAATCGCCTGAAATTACATATAAAAGTCTGGCTATATATCAGTTTAGTGAGATCGGTGTTACTGTGTGGATATGAGTCGTGGTATAACAATGAAACAATATCCAACAGATTTTATAGATTTGAAAACAAAGCCCTCAGAAGAATATTGGGAGTTAAATGGCAGGACAGGATTAGAAATGAAACTATAAGAGAGATCACTCAAGTGCCATATGTGGATGAGATCATGGTGAGGGGTAGATGGAGATGGTTTAGGCATGCTCTTCGCTCTCTCGAAGAGATTAGTTCACCAAACTTTCAACCAGGCTCCACAAGGCCCTAGAAGTGTTGGAAGACCCAGGCCTACATGGCTGAGGACTATGAAGCGCGAAATAGATGTTGAATGGAGAAGCATTGATTTAAAAGCTCAAGATAGAGACGGATGGCAATCTAACCGAAGTCCTTTGCGTCAATAGGCGTAGGAGGAGATGATGATATGTGGTTTCAAGCTATTTAACTCAAATTGAGTCACTTTACCTCCCTCTTCCGCTAAAAACCATTTTGTTGCTATACCAATGCAAAATAATGGATGCTCCTTATCTTTATAAATTACCACATACCATTTTCCTACAACTGAGGCTTCTTTATATGGAGGTGAAACGCTCTCCCAAAATTAATTAAATTCCTTTTGATTCGCTATCAGGACTATCCAAGTAGTTTGAATAATCACTATTAATTACCTTGGTCAATTTATATTTTTTTATATTCACTTTAGCGTTTACACACATTTTTCTTAAAAATCGAGAAATATTTGGTTGCTTTGTATTACCATTATTTGTTTTGTTTTTATTTCTCTTAATGCCTTTCTTTAGGGTTTTCCCTTTATTGATCTTCATTTCATCTCTTTTTCTTAAATCTTCGATTGCCTCCCTTTCTGTTACTATTTGAGCAAATGACTTTCTTATTCTTGTTTTGTTTTTATCATTCTTGGTTGCTTTTTTCTGTAAGATTATCTTTTGTAGGTAAAAGTGTCTCTTTGATGGCTCGTTCATAATATGAGGTAAAAATAAGAATAAACTGGATATGTACAACTTAGGACGAATATTGTTTATGGGATCAGCTTTGTCTGTCGTTGATATCTCTCACTATCATGCTGTTTACTCTAATGTTGCCGCATTGAACACTATATCAAAAAGGCAACACGCCAGCTGCATCTTTTCTATTGCAGTTATCAACATGGAAATCAGCAGAAAAGGGAAAACATATTTTTCCTAATACCTGAAATTTTCATTTGGATTTGTGAATTATTCTAGGAACAATGTATATACAAAGATTTTTTTTTATTATTTGTAGCATTTGGGGTGACACCCCTCTCGAGGATGTCACCAAGATTTGGTCGATCTTTTAGCAGGTTCCACCCCTGAGTGTCAACACCTTTGAGTATGTCCCCAGTATTAAATAACTTTTTGAAAATCATATCATATCCCTCAAGCTAGACAGACAAACTTTTTGTAGATGTAACTCTCAGGGTGTCATCCCCTTTTAGGGTGTCACCCTGAGCAGACACTCCCCCTCCCCCCCATACTGCACTCCAAATGTCTTATTCTAAATGCTTATGATAACATATATGTAGATTTACACATAAAAGTATATTTGCGTGCTCGAATACAAAGTTTAATTTATATATTCATAAAGTAAGGCAAAACTGGACAGTTTTCAAAGCTATGGTGAGGCAAAATTGGACAGGCAACTTTCTCACTTTTTTCTTGGCGAGGCAAAATTGGACAATCTTGGATTACGGACACAAAAATTTATGTAAGTCCATAATTTTTTTATAGAATATTTATATTGATAGTGACCACAAATTGGCATAATTTGGAAATTGAACGTTGCTGCTTAACGGAGATACAGACGTGTCCATAATTGCCTCGCTGTCCAAAATAGGAATTTCTAATTCTCTGATGATTATGAGACAAACTATTTTTATAGATGAGACCTCCCTCTTTTGAAAGCATGTTTGATTTTTGGTCATAAATTATTAATACAGATTTTGTACAAAGGTTTCTAAAAAGGTGTCCAAAATTGCCTCGCCTTACTATACATCTTCCACGACACTAACCACAGAAGACTTTCCACTTCGCCTGGTAGACTGCTGCTGATGACTTACGCAGGTTCCAACCATCCTGATCGCAACTTGTTGCGAAAATCCCCTCTGAGAGAGGAGGTGCAGGATAGTCTCCAGGCGCGAAGTCGTACCGAAGCTACGGTTTTGTGGAATATGTTGGCATGTGGTTGTTTGAGTAGATTGTGTTGTGGAGGGAGTTCTCTTGGGGGCTCCGTTAGGAGTTGCAGAAGGTCCGGAAACCATTCTGCGTGATGCCATAGTGGAGCTATGAGGGTCATTGAAAGATTGACCGATGTTCTGGTCTTGTTGAGCACCCTTCTCATCAGACAGAACGGGGGAAAGGCGTAAACGTCGATGTTGTCCCACCGTTGTTGGAATACATCTTGCCAGAGAGCCTTGGGGTCTGGGACTGTGGAACTATACAACGGGAGCCTGAAGTTCAGGGCCGTTGCGAAGAGCTCCACAGTCGAAGAACCCCACAAAGTCAGGACTTTGTTGGCTACTAGATGATCCAAACCAAAGACCACTCGGTACTCACTATCTGAGATGCTCTGCTCAGGTTGTCGCCAAACACATTCCTTTTGCCTGGAATGAAGCGTGCCGATAGTGGTATCGAGTGGATTTCAGCCCATCTCAGTATCTCTACTGCTAGATGGGATAGCTGCTACGAAAAAGTACCTCCTTGCTTGTTGATGTAAGCCACTACTGCGTTGTTGCTCATCACCACCACTGAGTGGCCAGCCAGGAACTGTTGGAACTGTTAATGGGCCAGAAAGACACCCTTCATCTTTAAGAGATATATGTGGAGGTACTCTTCTGACTCTGACCAGAAGAGGCCTGAGGTCGTGTGGTGCAGCACGTGGGCCCCCACCCTTTTTTTTTTTGAAGCTTCTGAGAACAGCATCAAATCCGGGGGGAGGACGAGAAGATCCACTCCCTTTTGTAGGTTCTCGTCTGACACCCACCACTGGAGGTTTGTTAGTTCCGCTGATCCTATGGGGATCCGAATGTCCGGGGAATCACGAGTCTGATTCCACCGGGACTTGAGTTGCCACTGGAGGGATCTCATCCTGAGGCGACCATTGGGAACTACAAGTTGTGGAATGATCTTCCTAATCGGGTTGTTGAATCAGTAGAACTTCAAAAGTTCAAAGTTGGAGCAAATGCTTTTTTGTTGACCAGACGGACATGAGTCTTTTTATAGTTTATATATGACATTTTTGTTGTTGACGTTGTTAATAGTTTATATATGATATATCTCTTTTGACATTACTTTTTTTAGAATGATTTATTGTTAATTTGTTCTCTTCAGTTATTTATTTCCTTATTTCCTTTCCTCACTGGGCTATTTTTCCCTATTGGAGCCCCTGGGCTTATAGCATCTTGCTTTTCCAATTAGGGTTGTAGCTTGGATAGTAATAATAATAATAATAATAAACGGGCCAGCGATGAAAGGTGACCGAGGAGACATAACCACGTTTGGGCTGGTAGTTCTTCTTGTCTGAGAAAAGGTCTTGCGACCTTTCTCAGCCTCGTTATCCTGTCGTCTGATAGGTAGGCTTTGTAGAGATTGGAGTCTATAGTCATGCCTAGGTACACCAGTCTCTGTGTAGGAAGCAAAGAAGACTTCGAGATTTACCATGATCCCCAGATTTTGGCAGTCTCTCAGAAGTTTGTCTCGGTGTTAAAGAAAGGTTGACACCGAGTCTGCTAGGATTAGCCAGTCGTCCAGACAACGGAGGAGACGGATGCCAATCCTGTGTGCCCAAGATGACAATAGGGCAAACACTCAAGTGAAAAACCGAGGTACAGTGGAAAGACCGAAGCACAGCAACTTGAACTGGTACTTTCTGTTGTCTAAGCCGAATCTTAAGTACTTCCGTGAAGACTGATGGACTGGGATCTGGAAGTACGAGTCCTTAAGGTCCTGTGTACATGAAGTCCTGAGGTCTTACTGCTAGTCTGACCGTGTCTGCCGTCTCCATGCTGAACGGAGTTTGTTTGACAAACTTGTTCAGAGCCGAGAGGTCGATGACTGGTTTCCAGCCTCCAGACGCCTTTCTTACAAGAAAGAGTCAACTGAAGAAGCCTGGGGACCCGTAGAGGACCTCTTGGAGAGCTTCCTTCTTCAACAGGGTCTAGACTTCTGCCCGAAGGGCCTGCCCCCTTGCCATGGCAAGGGACTCTATTGACACTGGATTCCTGGTCAGGGGAGGGAGAGATGTTATGAACGGGACGCAATATCCTATGCGGATCACGGAAATTGTCCAGGAATCGGCCCCAAGTTGCTTCCACCTGTTTGAGCAACTTTGTAAGCATCCCCCCACTGGTGGAAACACAGGGGGAGAGCCTATCCTAGCGTTTGCGGCCTCGGCTGCTCCCTCTAGAATCCTTTCCTCCCCTGGAAGAATTTTTGCTTTTCCTGTCCATGACAGGAAAGGGATTATTAGACACCGTTGTCTTCGCTGCTGGTTTCGTCGTTACAGTCTTGGTTGGACGGGACTGCCGAGGTGCTGGAGGTTTATAGGGCTTGGATGTTAAAGCACTATGGAGGAGGGAGTCTCGATGAAACTTCCTCCACATCTCAGCAGCAAGTTCCATGTCCTTAGGCTCAAACAGGTGGGCCCCCTCTGGGGAGGAATGTCTGAGCCTATTTATCTCAATGCTGGGGACATGTTGGTGGAACCTCTCAGACTCTGCATCTCAATGTTTCAAGATAGTGTTTGCCCAAAAGTTCAAAACTTGGTGGGCAAGAAGCTAGATCGTGCGAGTGCCTGAGAGGAAAAAGGTCTCCATTGCCTTCCTTGTATGCTCCTTGGAGAAATCTTCGGATCGTATCAGGATACCCAAGGTCCCTAACCAGATGTCCAGCACGAAGTAGCTTGCATCGCATATTTAGTGACCTTTTCCTGGTTAAGGACTTCAGCCGCCGAGAACAAGACCTGCCGGCTGGAGTCTCTCTCAAGAGGGACTGCCCTGGTTAGCTTTTCCAGAGAGTGGTGAAGTAGAAGAGCTGAACTGGGCTCCTCCAGGATCTCAAAGTACCTCCTCTGAGGATCTCAAAGTACCTCCTCTGCTATACACGAGGAGGTGGGAGGAGCTTGTTCGTAGAGCCAGTACGGTTGAAGGAGGCAAACTCGGAGAGCTGTTGGGCAATCTTGACCCTGGTACTCTTGAACCCCTGAGACCAGGGCTGGGCTGCACTGGTCTTTGAGGGTTTCTGAGTGCCAAAGACGCGGTCTAGGACCATGTCTTTGCCCTCTCGAGGGAATATCTCTGGGTCGGAAAAACCATTGAGAACCTTCATTCGAGTCAGAACCTGCCAGATGCATGTTCTGATTCTTGTTGGTCTCCGCCTGATGTTGGACTCACAGCGAAGTCTCCTATTCCCAAGAGCTCTTCTTGGGGCGAGTCGCGGACATTCCTTGAGTGGCTGGTTGTCTCCGTTCTAGTACAGGTGGAGGACTTTGGTAGAGTCTTGGAATGTTTAGACTCCTTCCGATGAAGGAGGTAAGACTCCAACATCGAAGGCCTGACTGTCGTGTCCCTCCTGATCTCTGATTGAGGGGAACTCTCCGCATGAAGGGAGGTTTCCTCCAATGGTGGGATGGAGGAGTGCCTCTCCTAGCAATTCCCTTGGTGAAGGATGGTCTTCATCAGACAGGAAGGGAGTCTCCCCCAGGAGGGATACTGGAAGCACTACCCTTGATGGTCTGCACGGAGTCAGCTTCACCCTCGGGAAGTGACCGCGTCGGAAACTCCTCTTTTCCTCTTCAAAGGGGTAGAGGAAGCCATGATTCCATGTAGAGATTCCAGAACTATAGGTTGCTCTGACAAGCGGTTGGACAGGGCAGGCTCGAATGCCTGTGTTACAGCTCTGACTAGGGCACTGAACCAAGGCTGCTGACTGACAGATGCACTGTCAGACAGATCTCCTGAAGGGAAAGGGACCGAAGGTTCCCTACGAGGAGTCGCCGTAATTGGTGGGTCTGCCTTAGAAGGCAGTTTAGAGATCCTGAACCCCTCTGCTGTTGCCTGTTTCCCTTCTCCAGCAGGGCGCACTAGAATACACTTGCGGGGAGGGGAATGAGGCGATGGTGACCTTGCCGGGCGTAGTTCCTGAGCCTGTGCCTGTTGGTGCGCATGAGAATAGTGGCGCGCGCGGGCGCGCAGAAGAGTATTGGCGCGTGGGCGTATGTGAAAATTGGCGCGCAGGCGAGAAGTGGCGCGTGCGCTTGTCTTGGTGCATGCGTGCAGGAGAGACCTGGCGCGCAGAGGAGCGCAGAAGAGCGCAGATGTCCAGGAGAGCGCTGGTGTGCATGTGAGCGCTGGATTGCACATGTTGTTTCACCTGTAGAGTGATGCCATGCAGGTGAGTACTGGCGCGCGGGAGCGGGCTGATGCGCAGGAGAGAATTGGCACGAAGGTTGGCGTGCAGTAGGTAATTAGCGCGCAAGAATGTTGGCGCACAGGAGACCGCTAGCGTGCAGAAGGGCACTAGCGCTTAGGAGATAGTGGGCGCGTAGGCGCAGGGAGCGCAGAAGATTGCTGATGCGCAGGATATCGTGGGCACGCAGTTGAACGCTGGCGCGTGGGCAACCCTGGGCATGTGAGCGCAGGGTGCGCAGGCGAACGTGGGCATGCAGGAGATCATTGGCACGCAGGCGCATGATCTTGCTGCCTTCTATGAGGGCGAGCAAGTGAAGGGGCGCGCAGAAGTGCTGTAGAGCAGTCTGATAGACTGCTGTTAAGCGCTGATGTACTGTAGGTTGGCAAGCTACAGGGCGATGGCACGCAGCTGTGCACTTTGATAGAGCCTCAAGAGGCTTTACCAGTGACAGGAACGGAGATGGAAGGTCGGCAGGTCTGAAGGGTGGATGGTCGGGAACTGGAATATGCCCTTTGTAAGGGTGACCATCCACCGAAGGGGATCGCAAACGATCCGCAGAGAGGTCCAGGACCGAAATCACAGGACTAGCAGCAGGAGCAGTGACGATCGATGGTTGAAAATCAGACGACTGCAACGGAGGCTCCTCTGGAGGGGACTTCGACGACGATGAACCAAAGAGGCGCCTCTTCACCGATGGTGAAGGGAGACCTCTAAGGTGAAGTGGAGGGCGAGCTTTCCGACGAAGGTGCCCTTGGGGGCCGTTGGATCAGCAAGCTGACTGTGCATAGCAGCAGTCCTCTGAAGAGGAGTCTCTATAAATGAACTCTCCCCAGAGGAGAGAGACGTAGGACTTAGTTTCCCCGTCGAAGGATGTTCAGGAACGGGGGAAACTAAGTCGGCAGCGACCGCTGGAGAGTCTGGAGGGGCAGAGGAGTTGGACGAGATCGCATGTGACACCTCTGACACTATGACGTCGACAAGAGTCAGAGGATTTACCTCTGACGGCGACGATGACTGCTGAACAGAAGCACCCATGCGGAAGAACTGTAGCAAAGCTTCCTTGGAGGGTGGACCTGTAAGCCCCAAGGAAGACCAAATCTGCAAAATGGAGGTTAGTGACAAGGCCTCATTCGGGGGGAGAGGTGGGGCCGCTTCACTAGGGGAAGGAACACCATCTCTCAAGAACCAGGGTTACCCGACATTAACTTGGTCTACGCGCTACCACTCGACGGTCTCTTGTAAGAGGCCGAACGAGTAGGAGCTTCAGAAGAGGGTCGGGAGACGGAAGAAGAGGCCTTGGGTTTTTCTCCCTTCGAAGGAACCCTCAAAGGAGAAATATCCCGCTTGGACTTCTTCTTCCGGCCTTGACCAAAACTCTCCCACTGGGAGGAAGACCACTCCCTATACTCATTACACTTATTTGCACTCACACACCATTGACCTCTGTATACAGGACAAATGGTGTGAGGATCAGTCTCCACCGCTGACATAAATGTTCCACAAGGGCAGCCGGAGAGTCCAGGGCAAGTGCGCATGGTCGCAGAAGTCAACTTCACAAACACACACTGAGAAAAAAAAAAGCAAAAGTCATTAATGGCTGCCAATATTCGGCGAGGATGAAGAGCGGCAACATCCGTTCACCATCCGAGCCTTAAGCAAAGTGAGCTCAATCACAGGTGTGTGAGGGGGGGGCAGTAGCAAGCTACCCTCCCCTAACTAGCGGCATGGGTAGTTAACCGTCGTCAAAATTTAATGGCTCGTCATTTCAGCTACGCTGAGAGTAATGCCCCTATTAAATAGCATGGTTTGTATACGGAACAACTATGTTTTGAAAAAAAAAAAAATAAAGTTCAAACTCTCCTCAATCACATTTTCCAAAAGTTTCAGATAAGGCCGAAGAAATCTTGATTTCGCTAGAATTTCCAAAATGCAGTGCATCACCTTTCTATAATTACAAGACAAGGTTTTCCCACTAAAAATTTCTTGATACTGTACTGTACTCTAGAAGCTCATGGATGACAGGCTCCAAGCTAACAGAGATGATCCTAGGACATTTGCCCAGGATTCTCTTAACCTCTTTAGCAGTTATGTTCTACTGTATATCAATCCCACAGTTATATCAACAGTCCTCCAGTTTATAGTTAGACTCTTCATGAAAAGATTTTCAAAGTACTGCCTTCATTGTTTCTTTACTTTCAACTTTAATTTCTCTATTCTTCACGAGAAGATTTTCAAAATACTGCCTTCATAGTTTCTATACAGTACTTTCAACTTTACGAACACTTTTGAAATGCTGCCTTCATAATTTCCTTACTTTCAACAACTTTAATTTCTCTGTTCTTCACGAAAAGATTTGCCAACTGGCCATTATTTTCTACCTAGTCTTTTGTATTCCTTCAACTGACTTTGCGCCTTATTCGTTGACATTTTCCACACTTTTTTTTTCAATTTTTCCATTTCTGTATTTTCAACATTTTGCCTGACTTCCTCATCTTTGTATTCTTTTGCTTCATAATAAAATTTGATGACAGCAATCTTGTGTTAAGCAAGCTTTACCTGTTGTAACGAAGCAATCCTTTTCTTTGATACTGTCCTTGATTCTTATCAAAAACCAAGTCTCCGATTCACCTTGCCAACTAGTATAGTCTATCAACTTTCCTATGGGTTTCTAGCAAATGCTTGTAGGTTAATGAATACTGCCTTCAGCCCCTGGGAGTTGGAAAGGCTACCATTTATAGTGCAAAGTACAAGAACCTACATCAAAAGCTTTAAGGGGGTGGGCCGGAATGCCAATAAATGGGGATATAGGAAGAAAAACACAAAATCCTGAAAAAAAATCACTGAGCTTTGTATGGCAATGGAGAATGCGAAAACTAAATATTTTGTTAAAATTCCTCTTACTTTCATAGTTACAGGGTAATTAGTAAAAGTAACTCAATAAAACAAACATTGTTCCCTACAAGAAAATGACAAATTCGTAGATAATTTGTATTTTTCTTAACTATACAAACCCCTCTCCTGTATAAAATTCCTGCGAGACATCGACAAGTAGATGGAGCTGGGGGGAGAGTGACTGCTCCCCGCACTCTAGTTTTGGGGTGTTTGAATGTGCGTGGATGTAGTACGATAGAGAGTAAAAGATGTGAGATTGGAAGTATGTTTAGAAGTAGAAGGATGGATGTATTGGCCTTGTGTGAGACAAAGATGAAAGGAAAAGGTGAAGTGATGTTTGGTGAAATGTCTGGTAGAGTGTCTGGGATTGAAAGGGGAAGAGCGAGAGAGGGTGTGGCGTTATTGCTGAGTGAATGGATGACAGGTAAAGTAGTGGAATGGAAGGAGATATCATCTAGGTTAATGTGGGTAAGGGTTAGGTTGGGTAGGGAATGTTGGGCGTTTGTCAGTGCGTATGGGCCAGGTAGTGAGAAGAGTGAAGAAGAGCGGAATGAGTTCTGGAATGAATTAACTAGGTGTGTAGAAGGACTGGGTAGAAGGAATAATGTAGTTGTTATGGGTGACTTAAATGCTAGAGTGGGCGCTGGAGAAGTAGAAGGTGTCATTGGGAAGTATGGCGTACCAGGTGAAAATGAGAGTGGTGAGAGACTGGTAGACATGTGTGTTGAACAAGAGATGGTAATAAGTGCTAGCTTCTTTAAAAAGAAAGATAAAAATAAGTATACATGGGTAAGAGTGGCAAATGGAAGAGTAGTAGAAAGGGCATTAATGGATTATGTGTTGATAACTAAAAGAATGTTTGGAAGATTGAAAGACGTGCACGTGTTTAGGGGTATGGCTAACGGTATGTCTGATCATTTTTTGGTGGAAGGAAAATTAGTTGTAGCAAAAGAGTGGGGGAATAGAGTAGGTGGATGTAAAAGGGAGGTAGTGAGGATTGAAGAGCTAATAAAACCGGGGGTAAAAAGTAAATATCAGGAAAGGTTGAAAATGGCATATGACGAGGTGAGAGTAAGAGAAACTGGTAATTTAGAGGAGGAGTGGAAGTTAGTAAAAGAAAATTTTGTTGGGATTGCAAGTGATGTATGTGGCAAGAAGGTTGTTGGAGGCAGCATGAGGAAGGGCAGTGAATAGTGGAATGAAGGAGTGAAGGTAAAAGTGGAAGAGAAAAAGAGGGCTTTTGAAGAATGGCTGCAGAGTAATAGTATAGAGAAGTATGAAAAATATAGAGAGAAAAATGTGGAAGTAAAGCGCAATGTACGTGAGGCAAAGAGGGCAGCTGACCTGAGGTGGGGTCAGGGATTGGGTCAGTCATATGAAGAGAATAAGAAGAAGTTTTGGAAAGAAGTGAAGAGAGTAAGGAAGGCTGGCGCAAGAATTGAAGAGACAGTGAAAGATGGAAATGGAAGGTTGTTAAAAGGAGAGGAGGCAAGGAAAAGGTGGGCGGAATATTTTGAAAGTTTGCTGAATGTTGAGGATAATAGGGAGGCAGATATAATTGCTGTTCCAGGTGTTGAGGTGCCAGTGATGGGAGATGAGAATGAGAGAGAGATTACAATAGATGAATTGAGGAGAGTACTAGATGAAACGAGAGTAGGAAAAGCATCTGGTATGGATGGTGTGAAAGCTGAGATGTTGAAGGAAGGGGGTGTGACTGTACTTGAATGGTTGGTGAGATTGTTTAATATGTGTTTTGTGTTCTCAATGGTACCAGTAGATTGGGTTTGTGCATGTATTGTACCACTATATAAGGGTAAGGGAGATGTGCATGAGTGTTGTAATTCAAGAGGTATTAGTTTGTTGAGTGTAGTTGGAAAAGTGTATGGTAGAGTATTGATTAATAGGATTAAGGATAAAACAGAGAATGCAATCTTGGAAGTACAGGGTGGTTTTAGAAGAGGTAGGGGTTGTATGAATCAGATTTTTACAGTTAGGCAGATATGCGAGAAATATTTAGCAAAAGGTAAGGAGGTGTATGTTGCGTTTATGGATCTGGAGAAAGCATATGATAGAGTTGATAGGGAAGCAATGTGGAATGTGATGAGGTTATATGGAGTTGGTGGAAGGTTGTTGCAAGCAGTGAAAAGTTTCTACAAAGGTAGTAAAGCATGTGTTAGAATAGGAAATGAAGTGAGTGATTGGTTTCCGGTGAGAGTGGGGCTGAGACAGGGATGTGTGATGTCGCCGTGGTTGTTTAACTTGTATGTTGATGGAGTGGTGAGAGAGGTGAATGCTCGAGTGCTTGGACGAGGATTAAAACTGGTAGGCGAGAATGACCATGAATGGGAGGTAAATCAGTTGTTGTTTGCGGATGATACTGTACTGGTAGCAGACACAGAAGAGAAGCTTGACCGACTAGTGACAGAATTTGGAAAGGTGTGTGAGAGAAGGAAGTTGAGAGTTAATGTGGGTAAGAGTAAGGTTATGAGATGTACGAGAAGGGAAGGTGGTGCAAGGTTGAATGTCATGTTGAATGGAGAGTTACTTGAGGAAGTGGATCAGTTTAAGTACTTGGGGTCTGTTGTTGCAGCAAATGGTGGAGTAGAAGCAGATGTACGTCAGAGAGTGAATGAAGGTTGCTAAGTGTTGGGGGCAGTTAAGGGAGTAGTAAAAAATAGAGGGTTGGGCATGAATGTAAAGAGAGTTCTATATGAGAAAGTGATTGTACCAACTGTGATGTATGGATCGGAGCTGTAGGGAATGAAAGTGACGGAGAGACAGAAATTGAATGTGTTTGAGATGAAGTGTCTAAGGAGTATGGCTGGTGTATCTCGAGTAGATAGGGTTAGGAACGAAGTGGTGAGGGAGAGAACGGGTGTAAGAAATGAGTTAGCGGCTAGAGTGGATATGAATGTGTTGAGGTGGTTTGGCCATGTTGAGAGAATGGAAAATGGTTGTCTGCTAAAGAAGGTGATGAATGCAAGAGTTGATGGGAGAAGTACAAGAGGAAGGCCAAGGTTTGGGTGGATGGATGGTGTGAAGAAAGCTCTGGGTGATAGGAGGATAGATGTGAGAGAGGCAAGAGAGCGTGCTAGAAATAGGAATGAATGGCGAGCGATTGTGACGCAGTTCCAGTAGGCCCTGCTGCTTCCTCCGGTGCCTTAGATGACCGCGGAGGTAGCAGCAGTAGGGGAGTCAGCATTATGAAGCTTCATCTGTGGTGGAAATGTGGGAGGTTGGGCTGTGGCACCCTAGCAGTACCAGCTGAACTCGGTTGAGTCCCTGATTAGGCTGAAGGAACATAGAGAGTAGAGGTCCCCTTTTTGTTTTGTTTCATTGTTGGTGTCGGCTACCCCCCAAAATTGGGGGAAGTGCATTGGTATATGGATGGATGGATACAAACCTTAGCTATTTAATATGGGTATTACTTTCGGCGTAGCTGAAATGACGAGCCATTAGAATTTTAACGAGGGATTACTACCCCTCGCTAGTTAGCGAGGGGGTAGGGAGGGGTAGCAAGCTACCCCTCCCTCACACACCTGTGAATACTTCACTTTGCTTAGAGGTAGGAATTCCCGGGGGACAGGGCTGGCGGGCAAGTTTGATTAAATAGCTAAGGTTTGTATAGTTAGGAAAAATACAAATTATCTACGAATTTGTCATTTGTTCCGTAACTGAAATACAAACCACGCTATCTAATATGGGTGACTCAACCCTTAGGTAGGGTGGAAAGTCCCACCCATACTGGCTTTTGGCTTTTTGCATGGGGACTCAGATACTGAGAGTGTTAGTACTCAAAGATAAGGAGTCCCTGCACCTCGCAAGTGCCTTGGTCTGCAAGGACCGCGGCCTACGTAAGCTTGTGTGTGAAGGAATGAAGTGCGGCTCGTCCTAGGAAGTTGACCTGAAGTCCTTTAGATGGAATTCCAGGATAGGACGCTCTCAATACCACCTCGTAATGGTATGGGGACGTGACAATATTAACATAATATTAGGAACACAAGGGAACATGGTTTACCTGCAGTGGTTTGAGGTCAGCTGTGCAGACCCAGGATGCTGCTTTCCCCAAGAGACGGGAGGATGAAGAAAAGAATAAGGGCCAGGAAAACCTTTTCATTCATGCAGACTAAAACCGGGTAACAATGCCCTCAACCATCAGCTACTTGTCCATTAAGGAGCCTGAGGTTTAAACCAGCTGTTGTGCAGCTACCAAAGGGCCGATAGAGAACATATCCGAGCCTCCTGTGGGTCACGTCTTGCAGGTAGTGGGCTGTGAAGGTCGTCTGACGCTTCCAAACCCCTAATTGTAAAACCTGCGTCACTGAGTAGTTTCTCTTTCAGGCCAGGGACGTAGCAATGCCCCTGACATCGTGTGCTCTGGGGCGACGTGACGGAGGAGGCTCAGGATTCAGGGAATGATGGATAACCCTGCGAATCCATGCTGAGATAGTGTTTTTAGTGACCCTCCTCTTCGTCCTTCCGGTGCTAACAAACAATGTTACAAAACAAAGACTCGAAATCCGGAAAGAGTCGAACCGAGGGTACGGCACTCCTGGATTTCGAGTCTTAGCTACAAACTCAGGGACGAATCTGAACGTTACCTCCCCCCATCACCTTGAATGGGCGATGTCATACAAGAGACCATGAAATTCGCCAACTCGTTTGGCCGAGGCCAAAGCAAGTAGGAACACCGTCTTCCAAGTAAGGTGGCGATCAGAGGCCTGGCGTAATGGTTCGAAGGGAGGTCTCTTGAGAGACCTGAGAACTCTAACCACGTTCCATGGAGGAGGTCTCACTTCCGACTGAGGGCAGGTAAGTTCATAACTTCGTATGAGTAGAGAAAGTTCCAGCGAAGAAGAAATGTCCACTTCTTTGAGCCTGAAGGCAAGACTTAAGGCTGAGCAATAGCCTTTCACTGCCGAGATTGAAAGGCGCATTTCCTCCCGCAAATACACAAGAAACTCCGATATTACTGGAATAGTGGCATCGAGTGGAGAGATACCCCTTCCACGACACCAACCACAGAAAACTCTCCACTTCGCCTGGTAGACACCTGCGGATGACTTTCGCAGGTGTCCAGACATCCTTTAAGCCTCTCTGTGAGGAGATGCTGGATAGTCTCCAGGCGTGAAGCCGCAGCGAAGCCACGGCTTTGTGAAAGATGTTGGCGTGTAGTTGTTTGAGTAGCTCGTGTCGTGGAGGAAGTTCTCTCGGGAGATCCGTCAGGAGCTGTAGGAGGTCCGGAAACCACTGTGGGTGATGCCATAGCGGAGCTATGAGGGTCATTAAAAAATTGACCGATATTCTGGTCTTGTTGAGCACCCTCCTCATCAGACAGAACGGGGGAAATACATACGTGTCGATGTTCTCCCACCGTTGTTGGAAGGCATCTTGCCAGAGTGCCTTGGGGTCCGGGACTGGGGAGCAGTACAGCAGAAGCTTGAAATTCAAGGCTGTCGCGAACAGATCTACCGTCGGGGAACCCCACAAAGTTAGGACTTTGTTGGCTACTAGACGATCCAAAGACCACTCGGTACTCACTATCTGTGATGCCCTGCTCAGACTGTCGGCGAGCACATTACTCTTGCCTGGAATGAAGCGAGCTGATAGTGGAATCGAGTGGACTTCGGTCCATCTCAGTATCTCTACTGCAAGATGGGATAGCTGCTCTGAAAAGGTACCTCCCTGCTTGTTGATGTAAGCCACTACCGTGGTGTTGTCGCTCATCACCACCACGGAGTGACCCGCCAGGTACTGTTGGAACTGTTGAAGTGCCAGGAATACGGCCTTCATTTCTAGCAGATTTATATGGAGGCACTTTTCTGATTCTGACCACAGGCCTGAGGTCCTGTGGTTCAGAACATGGGCCCCACCCTTTCTTTGAGGCGTACGAAAACAGCATTAAATCTGGGGGGAGGACGAGAAGATCCACTCCCTTTCGTAGGTTCTCGTCTGTCACCCACCACTGAAGGTCCGTCCGTTCCGCAGGACCCATAGGGACCAAGACATCCGGGGAATCGTGTCCTTGATTCCACCGGGACTTGAGTCGCCATTGCAGGATTCTCATCCTGAGGCGACCGTTTGGAACTAGACGGGCCAGGGAAGAAAGGTGACCGAGGAGACGTAACCACCATTGGGCTGAGAGTTCTTCCCGTCTGAGGAAAGGGTCTGCGACCCTCCTCAGCCTTACTATCCTGTCGTCTGATGGGAAGGCTTTGTGGAGATTGGTGTTCAAGATCATACCTAGATATACCAGTCGTTGAGTTGGAAGCAGAGAAGACTTCTCGAGATTTACCATGATCCCTAGATCTTGGCAAATTCCTAGAAGCTTGTCCTGGTGTCGAAGAAGGGTCGACTTCGAGTCTGCCAGGATCAGCCAGTCGTCCAGATAACGGAGGAGACGGATGCCGATCCTGTGTGCCCACGAAGAAATCAGGGCGAACACTTCGGTAAATACCTGAGGTGCTTGAACTGGTAGATCTTGTTGTCTAGGCTGAATCTTAAGTACTTCCTTGAAGACGGATGGACTGGGATCTGGAAGTACGCGTCCTTCAGGTCCAGTGTACACATGAAGTCTTGTGGTCTCACTGCAAGTCTGACCGTGTCTGCTGTCTCCATGCTGAACGGAGTTTGTTTGACAAACCTGTTCAGAGCTGAGAGGTTGATGACTGGTCTCCAGCCTCCAGACGCCTTCTTTACAAGAAAGAGTCGACTGAAGAAGCCTGGGGAACCGTCGACGACCTCCTAGAGAGCATCCTTCTTTAACATGGTCTCGACTTCTGCCCGAAGGGTTTGCCCCTTTGCCGATCCCATGGCATAGGAGCTCAACAACACTGGATCCACTGTCAGGGGAGGTAGAGATGTTGTGAACGGGACGCGATATCCCTGACTAATTACGGAAATCATCCAGGAATCGGCCCAGAGTTGCTGGCACCTGATCACGCAACTTTGTAGGCATCCCCCCACTGATGGACATGCAGGGGGACTGCCAATCCTAGCGTTTGCGGCCTTGGCCACTCCTTCTAGGATTTTTCCCTCCCCTGGAGGACTTTTTGCCTTTCTTGTCTTTGAGAGGAAAGGGCTGCTGTTTGGACACCGTCGTCTTTGCTGCCACTGCCGGTTTCGTCGTCTTGGACGGGCGAGGTTGTTGAGGTGCTGGAGGTTTGTAGGGCTTTGATGTGAGAGCCCTCTGGAGGAGAGAGTCCTGATTGGATTTCCTCCACCTCTCAGCTGCCTGTTCCACATCTTTAGGCTCAAACAGATTCATTCCCAAAAGGGAAGAATGTCTGAGCCTGCTGACCTCGACGGCTGGGACCTTCGAATGGAACCTTTCTGCCACTGCATCACATCGTTTTAAGATGGAATTGGCCCAAAGTTCAAGACTTGGTGGGCCAGAAACTCAATGGTGCGGGTGCCCGAAAGGAGGAAGGTCTCTAGGGCTTTCCTGGTGCTCTCCTTAGACAGATCCTCGGATCGTAACAGGATGCCAAGAGACCCCAGCTAGACGTCCAGCCACGAAGTAGCCTGCATGGCACACTTCGCAACCTTCTCCTGTCTTAGGATCTCTGTCACCGAGAAAGTCACTTTCCGGCTAGTGTGTCTCTCTAGAGGGACTCCCTTGATAAACTCTTCCACAGAGTGGTGCAAGGGAAGAGCTAAGCACGACTCCTCCATGATCTCAAAGTACCTCCTCTGGTGGATACGAGGAGGGAGGGAGGAGCTTGTTGCCAGCAGTGGAACGGCTGGAGGAGGCGAGTTCGGAGAGCTGGCCCTCAACCTTAGCCATGGCACTCTTCACCCCTTGGGACCAGGGCAAAGCAGCACTGGCCTTAGCGGGCTTCTGGGTGCCAAAGACTCAGTCCAGGACTGTGTCCTTGCCCTCACGAGGAGGAATCTCAGGGTCCAGGAACCCGTTGAGATGCCTCATCAGGGTCAGGACCTGCCAGAAGGCATGCTCTGACTCCTGTTGCTCTCCTCCTGGGGAACTGGCAGCAAAGTCTCCCGTCCCCAAAGGCTCTACTTGGGGGGACACGTGGACGTTCTCCACTTGTCTTGTTGGCTCTGGTCGAATCCTAGAAGACGACTTCGGGATGGTCTTAAGAGTCCTTAGGTTCCCTCCTAGGAGAGATACAGGACTCCAATAACGAAGTCTGAGGGCTCTTCTCCGCCCCAACTCGGGACGATTCTCCTGCTCGTGTTGGGGTTTCTCCCATTGGTGCGATGGGAGAACGTCTCACCTCGGTAGACTTCCCTGAGGACGGAAAATCCTCGTCCACAGGAGATGGAGAGAAAGTCTGAGGGGGGGGAGTAAAGCCTTCAAGGATTTCCTAGGAGCCAGCTTGACCCTGGGAGAAGTTACCACGACTTCTACTCCTCCCTTCCTCTTCAGTGGGGTTGCAGCTGCCCTTGATTTGAGGCCCAACTCAGAGAAGGCAGGCTTGACAGCCTGAACGACAGCTCTGATAAGGGACCCAAACCCTGGCTGCTTTCTGACAGATGCTGTGTCAGAGACTCCCTCTAGAGGGAAGGGGATCGGGCAATCCTTCGGAGTAGACACTACAACGGGGCCTTCCTGAAAAGAAAGGGAAGAAGGTTGGTTCCTGGACCCATCTGAAGACTTCCCCTCCTCCTGCGAGCGCGCTGGTCTGCGCTTGTGTGTGTGTGTGTGTGTGTGTGTGTGTGTGTGTGTGTGTGTGTGTGTGTGTGTGTGTGTGTGTGTGTGGAAGAAGGCAACCTGGATGCTCTCGTTCCTGAAGCCTCGCGCGGGGGCTCATGCTGTGAATCCCGATGGGAATCATGCCGTGGTTCGCGCTGGCGCTCGGGCGCGCATAGGCGCACGGATGAGCGCTGACGAGCAGGAGAGCGATGGCACACAGGCGAACGATGGCACGCACGGCGCGAGGGTGAGCAACTGCGCACAGGCGAGGGTACGCGTGGGCGCGCAGGCGATCTATGGCGAGCAGGTGCGTGGGCGCGCTGGCGCACAGGTGATGGTGCGCGCAGGTGATCGGTGGCGCGCAAGTGCGCGATCTGGCGAAGGCAGAGGATGCGCAGTAGGAACAACAAGCGTAGTTGCGCTCGAAGGTGACTGCTCGTGGGCGCGTGGACGCACAGGATCTTGGAGACCTCTAGAAGAGCGCACACCAAGGGCTGGAACATGTGCGCGCGATGGCACGCGGGCGCGCAGGAGATCGTTGACGAGAAGGCGAAAGTAGAGTCTTCCCTCCTGTGCCCAGATTCGGAGATCGTGGGTGCGCAGGCGAACGATGGCGCGCAGGTGAAAAGCGCCAGCGAGCTGGAGATCGTGGGCACGCAGATGTGTGAGGGGGGGAGGGGTAGTAAGCTACCCCTCCCTACCCGCTCGCTAACTAGCGAGGGGGTAGTAATCCCTCGTTAAAATTCTAATGGCTCATCATTTCAGCTACGCCGAAAGTAATACCCATATTAAATAGCCTGGTTTGTATTTCAGTTAAGGAACAAATGCAGTATTTTTTCTGTTATTGTAAATTTTGATAATCACTACCCTTTAATGTAAAAGAAATTGTAACAATGGCATCTGTATAACTTCCACGAGTCACGGACTAATGTATTATACCCTTCACCCTTCAGTTCTATCACAAACTTGAGAGAGAAAGAGTACACGCATGAGTTTGACATCTGACATTCACTCATTTTTATGTTTTTCTTTTTTTTCAGCAAAAATTTTATTAGAGGAAAAGAAAATCTAAACATCTTGCTAACATACGGAAGAAGAAAATTTGCTCTATTAAAGAGTTCAGAAGAGAGAGAGAGAGAGAGAGAGAGAGAGGAGAGGAGAGAGAGAGAGAGAGAGAGAGAGAGAGAGGAGAGAGAGGAGAGAGAGAGAGAGAGAGAGAGCCTTACCTTATTGCCTTATTCTATGTTTGGGTTCCCCAAGGTCCCTCAGTGTGAGGCACCTCGTATATCCACCAGAGAGTTGCTAATGCATCTTCCGGTGTATTTTGCATCTTCCAGTCTTGGATGGTCTCGGATGCATCTTAGGTATTTATCGAGCTTATTCTTAAACACATCTACACTCACTCCTGATATGTTTCTTAGATGAGCTGGCAGCGCATTAAATAGTCGCTGCATTATCGATGCTGGTGCGTAGTGGATTAATGTCCTGTGCGCCTTCCTTAGTTTTCCTGGTATAGTTTTGGGCACTATTAATCTACCTCGGCTTGCTCTTACCGATATTTTTAGCTCCATGATGTTTTCAGTAATTCCTTCGATTTGCTTACATGCTTGTATTATCATGTAGCGTTCTCTTCTCCTTTCTAGACTGTATAGTTTTAAAAATTGCAGGTCTTTCCCAGTAGTCAAGGTCCTTAACTTCTTCTATTCTAGCAGTATAGGACCTTTGTACACTCTCTATTTGTGCAATATCCTTTTGGTAGTGTGGGTACCATATCACATTGCAGTACTCGAGTGTACTACGTACACAAGTTTTGTAAAGCATAATCATGTGTTCAGCTTTCCTTGTTTTAAAGTGTCTGAATATCATTCCCATTTTTGCTTTACATTTAGCCAACAGTGTTGCCATTTGGTCGTTGCATAACATATTCCTCTTTAACATTACACCAAGGTCTTTAATTGCTTCCTTGTTTGTGATTGTCTCATTATTAGGTCCCCTGTATGCACATACCATTCCTTCTCTGTTTCCATAGTTTATTGATTCGAAAATTTACTAGAGTTAAATACCATCCTATTTATCTCTGCCCATTCATATATTTTGTTTAGATCTCTTTGTAGTGAGTTCCTATCTTCATCACAAGTAATTTCTCTACTTATTCTTGTGTCATCGGCAAAACTTCTCACTACAGAGTTTTTAGCATCACAGTCTATGTCTGAGATCCTAATAACAAACAGCAGTGCAGCTAATACCGTACCCTGTGGCACGCCAGATATTACCATATCTTCATCTGATTTCTCATCATTTGCAACCACTATCTGTTTTTCTGTTTTGCAGAAATTCTTTTACCCATTTTCCTATCTTTCCCACAATATTATGCATTCTCATTTTTTTTCTCTAATATATTATGGTCTACCTTGTCAAAGGCTTTTGCAAAATCTAGATCAGTGATTCCCAACCTTTTCGTGACCGAGTACCACTTGGAGGTCCCCGCATAGTCGCCGCGTACCACCTGGTTCCAGAGAAACTAAATTCGATCAGATACCACTTTATTTCTATAATTGTAAAAATAGAACACGCAAATTAACTAAGACGACAACAACTCAATGCGAGGGCTGTATCTGCTTCTTCTCCACAAGCTGGTCAATGCGGGGCATGACTTTGCTCACAGCACATCGGAAATCATGCCCGGGCGCAGCAAGACGGTTCCGGCTCTTCGACTTGATGGCCATGAAGGCTGAGAACCCCTGCTCGCACTCCCACGTCGAGGGGGAAAATCAGTAGCTGGGGAACAGCGTGACGGGCTAGCGTCGGGTACGAGGAGGCCATGCTCACCCAGAAGTTTAAAGGAAAGCATTCTTTGTGCTTTGTCTTTGCCCGAAAGTGTTCGCGTACCACCTGGAAGGCCCTCGCGTACCACTAGTGGTATGCGTACCACAGGTTGGGAATCTCTGATCTAGATAGATCACATCTGTCTTTTTTTCATTTATCATATTTTTTGTACATGTTTTCATAGTGTGCTATCAGTTGGGTTTGTGTACTTTTTCCGGGCACAAAACTGTGGTGACCTATATTAAATAAATTATTTTTAACCAAATGATTCATTATTTTCTTTTTTATTACCCTTTCATACACTTTCATAATATGTGATGTTAGACAAACAGGTATATAATTGCTTGCCTCTTAGTCTCGATCCACTTTTGGAAATAGGAAGGAAGGGGGGGGGGGAGAGAGAGAGAGAGAGAGAGAGAGAGAGAGAGGAGAGAGGAGAGAGAGAGGAGAGAGAGAGAGAGAGAGAGAGAGAGAGAGAGAGAGAGAGAGAGAGAGAGAGAGAGAGAGAGAGAGAGAGAGAGAGAGAGAGAGAGAGAGAGAGAGAGAGAGAGAGAGAGAGAGAGAGAGAGAGAGAGAGAGAGAGAGAGAGAGAGAGAGAGAGAGAGAGAGAGAGAGAGAGGAGAGAGAGAGAGAGAGAGAGAGAGAGAGAGAGAGAGAGAGAGAGAGAGAGAGAGAGAGAGAGAGAGAGAGAGAGAGAGAGAGAGAGAGAGAGAGAGAGAGAGAGAGAGAGAGAGAGAGAGAGAGAGAGAGAGAGAGAGAGAGAGAGAGAGAGAGAGAGAGAGAGAGAGAGAGAGAGAGAGAGAGAGAGAGAGAGAGAGAGACTTTGCTTAGAGGTAGGACTTCAAGGGGGATAGGGCTGATGGGCAAGTTTGATTAAATAGCTAAGGTTTGTATAGTTAGGAAAAATACAAATTACCTACGAATATCATTTGTTCCGTAACTGAAATACAAACCACGCTATTTAATATGGGTGACTCACCCCTTAGGAAGGGTGGTAAGTCCCAGCCAGTACTGGCTTTTGGCTTTGCCCGGGGACTCAGTATCTGAGAGTGTCAGCACTCAACAATAAGGAGTCCCTGCACCTCGCTAGAACCTTGCTGCACAAGGGCTGCAGCCTACATAAGCTGTGTGTGAAGGTCTGAAGTGTGATTCGTCCTAGGAAGTTGACCTGTAGTCCCTTAGAAGGAAACTTTAGGCTAGGACTCTCCCAATACCACCTCGTCAGGGTATGGGGACGTGACAGTATTATCTTAAGGAAACATGGTTTACCTGCAGTGGTTTGAGGTCAGCTGTGCAGAGAACCCAGGATGCTGCTTTCCCCAAGAGAGGGGAGGATGAAGAAAAGAGTAAGAGCCAGACAAATCTTTTCATTCATGCAGACTAAGACCAGGTAACAATGCCCTCAACCTTCTGCTACTTGTCCACTAAGGAGCCTGAGGTTTTTAAACCAGCTGTTGTGCAGCCACCACAGGGCCGATTAGAAAACGTATCGAGCCTTCTGTGGGTCACGTCGTGCAGGTAGTGGGCTGTGAAAGTCGTCTGATGCTTCCACACCCCAGTTTGAAGGACCTGCGTCATTGAGAAATTTCTCTTGAAGGCCAGGGACGTAGCTACGCCCCTGACATCGTGTGCTCTAGGGTGACATGACGGAGGAGGGTCTGGATTCAGGGACAGATGGATCACCCTACGAATCCATGCCGAGATGGTATTCTTGGTGACCCTCCTCTTAATCCTCCCAGTGCTAACAATGCTTGCACCTGGTGATGGACTGTAGCCGTTCTTCTGAGATATAACCTCAGACTCCTTACTGGGCACAGTAGGAGAAGGTCTGGGACATCTGTTACAGAACGGAGACTTGAATCCGGAAGGAGTCGAACCGAGCGCCCGGCACCCCCTGATTTTGAGTCTTAGCACCAAACTCAGGGACGAGTTTAAACGTTACCTTCCTCCCATACCCTTGCATCATGGGCGATGTCCTATGAGAGACCATGAAGTTCACTGACTCGCCTGGCCGAAGCCAAAGCTAGTAAGAACACCGTCTTCCAAGTTAGGTGGCGAACTGAAGCCTGGAATAATGGTTTATAGTGAGGTCTCTTAAGAGACCTGAGAACCCGAACCACGTTCCATGGAGGAGGTCTCACATCCGACTGAGGGCAGTTAAGTTCATAACCTCGTATGAGTAGAGAAAGTTCCAGCGAGGAAGAAAAGATCATTCCTTTGAGCCTAAGGCTAGACTTAAGGTCGAGCGATAGCCTTTCACCGCCGAGACTGAAAGGCGCCTTTTCTTCCCGCAAATACACGAGGCAAATACACGAGGAACTCCGCTATTGCTGGAATAGTGGCACCGAGTGGAGAGATACTCCTTCCAAGACACCAACCACAGAAGACTTTCCACTTTGCCTGGTAGACAGATGCGGATGATTTTCGCAGATGTCTAGACATCCTAATCGCAACTTGTTGCGAAAATTCCTCTCTCAGCGAGATGCTGGATAGTCACCCGGCTTTGTGGAAGATGCTGGCATGTGGTTGTCTGAGTAGATCGTGTCATGAAAGGAATTCTCTCGGAAGTTCTGTTAGGAATTGCAGAAGGTCCAGAAACCATTCCGCGTGATGCCATACCGGAGCTATGAGGGTCATTAAAAAATTGACCGATATTCTGGTCTTGTTGAGCACCCTCCTCATCAGACAGAACGGGGGAAAGGTGTATATGTCGATGTTGTCCCCCGTTGTTGGGAGGCATCTTGCCAGAGCGCCTTGGGATCCGGGACTGGGGGGAAAGTGCAGTGGAATCTTGAAGATCAGCGCTGTCGCGAACAGATCCACAGTCGGGAAACCCCACAAAGTCAGGACTTTGTTGGCTACTAGATGACACAAAGACCACTCGATACTCACTTTCTGAGACGCTCTGCTCAGATTGTCGGCGAGCACATTCCTCCTGTCTGGAATGAAACGCGCCGATAGTAGAATCGAGCGGACTTTGGTCCATCTCAGTATCTCTACTGCAAGATGGGATAGCTGCTTCGAAAAGGTACCTCCTTGCTTGTTGATGTAAGCCACTACTGTGTTGTTGTCGCTTATTACCACCACAGAGTGACCTGCCAGGTATTGTTGGAACTTCTCAAGGGCCAACAAACCAGCCTTCATCTCTAGACGATTTATATGGAGGCACTTTTTCTGATTCTGACCACAGGCCTGAGGTCCTGTGGTACAGAACCCCCCCCCCCACCCCTTTCTTTGAGGCGTCCGAAAACAGCATTAAATCCGGGGGATAAGGACGAGAAGATCCACTGCTCTTCGTAGGTTCTCGTCTGTCACCCACCACTGGAGGTCCTTCCATTCTGCAGGACTCATAGGGATCATGATGTCCGGGGAATCGCAACCTTAATTCCACCGGGACTTGAGCCGCCACTGGAGATCTCATCCTGAGGCAATCGTTGGGAACTAGACGAGCCAAGGATGAAAGGTGACCAAGGAGACGTAACCACGATTGGGTTGGAAGCTCTTCTCGACTGAGGAAAGGGCTTGCGACCCTTCTCAGCCTTGCTAGCCTCTCGTCTGATGGGAAGGCTTTGTGGAGATTGGTGTCTATAATCATGCCTAGGTAAACCAGTCTTTGAGTGGGAAGCAGAGAGGACTTCGAGATTTACTATGATCCCCAGATCCTGGCAAAGTCCTAGAACTTTGTCTCGGTGTCGAAGAAGGGATGACTCCAAGTCTGCTAGGATCAGCCAGTCATCCAGTTAACGGAGGAGACGGATGCCGATCCTGTGTGCCCACGATGATATTAGGGTGAACACTTCTGGTGAAACTCTGTGGTGCTGTGGAGAGACCGAAACACAACACCTTGAGCTGGTACCCCTTGTGGTCTAGGCTGAATCCTAAGTACTTCCTTGAAGACGGATGGACTGGGATCTGGAAGTACCTGTCCTTCAGATCCAGTAT
>NC_090757.1:10476902-10548895 GCF_036898095.1 Palaemon carinicauda
ACATTACTTTCCCGTCCACAAACCTCAGATGTTGTTGAAAGATTGGATGAATCGGGATGTGGAAGTATGCATCCTGAAGGTCGAGAGAGACCATCCAGTCGCCTTCCCTTACTGCTGCCAAGACAGATTTGGTAGTCTTCATCGTGAAGTTTGTCTTGACAATGAACACATTGAGCGCACTTACATCTTAAGTACTCCTGCAGTGAACATGGCTGCCATATCATTGGAGCCATCCCTGATAGCCTTGTTCATGCATGACATAATTGTACAGCAATACATTGACAGCTGGAGAGACCTTCTTACTTAAGGCTCCCAGGGACCAATCCAACAAATAAAAACTTCAAACGCTCGAAAAACTCCTAACAGGAGATGGTCTAGCTCTGAAGCCGACCATAAAATCTTGGAGCGTCTCATGGCCAGGCGACGGGGAGAGTCTATGAGGCTTGAGAAGTCTCCCTGGGCAGAGGCAGGAACTCCCAAGCCGAGAACTTCTCCCGTGTCATACCAGACGCTCGCTCTAGAAGCCAGTTTGAAAGGAGGGAAAGCAAAGGCTGTCTCCCCCAAACTCCTCCTGGTGATCAACTAGTCGCCTAGCAAACGTAAAGCTCTCTTAGAAGAGCGAGAGAGCACTAGCTTAGAAAACAACGGCTTCGAAGTAGCTAGGCCTAGCGTAAACTCTGACGAAGGCGAACGAGGAGCAGCAGTTACAAAATGGTCCGGACAAAGATCCTTAAAAATCAGCATGATTTTTTTAAAGTTCATAGAGGGCTGAGCAGCTTTAGGCTCCTCTCCGTCTGACAAAGTCCCCAAAGGAATATCAGTAGGAGGAGGATCAGCAACTTCCTCATCTGAAGGAACCTCGTCCGACAATTGCCGAGTCTCATGAAAAGGAGAGACCTGCTGCGGCGGCAACGCTTGACAGGCAATGTCAACAAGCAAAAGAGCAGCAGTAGCAGTAGAGGAAGCGACGTCACGCCGCTGCTGAAAGGACTGAAATCCTTGTGACTGACCAACAACAACAACTGAAGTTGATTGACGCTCGACGTCACGTCGGAACTGCCTTGACTGCATAGACTGAGCAGGCAAAACAACCTCCGACTGCGGTGATTGACGCTCAACGTCAAGTCGAGGAAACTGAACCGGTCGGCGAACGTCCGGTCGGGGCTGCGGCGGCAGCGGGCTGAACGTCAACACGAGACTGCGGCAGCGGCTGAACGTCAACACGAGACTGCGGCAGCGGCTGAAAGTCAACACGAGACTGCAGCGAGGGAGGATCCATGTCACGTGACTGACGTGAAAAACTACTGACATCACGTTTCAAAGTACAAGAAACGTCAGCACTAACGTCAAACGGACGAGTAAATGCTCGTTTGGGCGGCTGACAGCCAGAGTCTCGTTTAGCGTAACGGCGACTCGAAAGCGAAGGTTCATCATGAACCTGCTCAACGTCATACTTCTCCATAAGGGAGGCAAGCTTAGTCTGCATGTCCTGCAGGACAACCCATTTAGGATCAACGGGAGTCGGAACGGGCCGAGACGACGGTAACGTCTGTGTTGGCAAAACATTGCCTTTACCGCGACCCTCGGACCCCGTGTTACGCTTGCGTTTAATAGGCGAACAGTCTTCCGACGACTGCAAAGGGTCAGAGCTGTCCCAATGGCCACAACCAGGACGCTGGACCTGTCCTGAAGGGACTGACTTTTGCTTCAAGGGTCTAGAAACCTTGCGCCAAGGTTTCTTTTGCGAAAAGTCTTCGGATGACGAGGAGAACACAGTCTCACCCGTCTTACGGTAAGGGCGATCTTGACGAGAAACGTCCGATACCAAAGAGGGAACGTCTGTACGTTGGTTAAAGCCTCTCGTCCCCTAAAGTCCTACGACATTACTTCTCCCTGGTGCAGGGGAGCCTGAAAGAGGTCTCGGACTAGGGGAGCGACAAGCATGAACAAACGAACCCTCCGCAACACAGAACATGTTTTTTGCCCTTACTTCACTGATATCGTATTTTTCAATAATTTCACATTAGGCATGAATAAAACTGATTTCTACCTGAAGCACGCAATTCTCCCTTACATCAAAAGGTTATAATTGCGAAATGAGTCGTATAATGTAAGCACATTAATACAAAATGAAACACACATGCAAAAATCAATAAACATATATATCGAATAAAACGGAAATATATAAAGTTAAAAAGGATCAGTGACTGGGGAGGAGACTAAACACTAGTTCACTAAAGACTACGTTTTCAATCTCTCACCGTACAGTGCCTTGGGACGAGAATAAAAACTAAAAACGTTTTATCCTCTCTCCCCGTACAGAGACTTGGGACGAGAGTAAAAAACTGAATCGAGAACAACGTTACTCGCTCCCAAACTCCTTGTACAGAGACTTGGGACGAGAATAAAGATCGGATCGTTCTCTCTCTCTCTCTCTCTCTCTCTCTCTCTCTCTCTCTCTCTCTCTCTCTCTCTCTCTCTCTCTCTCTCTCTCTCTCTCTCTCTCTCTCTCTCTCTCTCTCTCTCTCGTCACACACAAGAGAATTGCCCACTCACCCTTCGTCAATAAACAGGTTATTTGACCAAAGGAAAAAACTGAAAGGACTAAGAAATTGAAAATTAACAAGTTCCTTTAAATTAGTATCTAAAACACTTCAGTTTGAAAGAAGAATGAACAAAACGTCAAAATCGATTTACTCTTTCTGCAAAGTGAAACCGTGATTCTCTCTTTCTCTATCGTAACGATAGAGAGCAAATTGCGTAGCATAAATAAACCAAACGTTAGTTCATCTTTGAAAAAAACAGCACGAAGACTATTCAAAGAATATATTTCTTAAAATATTTTCTAAAAAATATTCATTTCATAACTCTTACAGAGCAATTGATTTAAACTTAACAAAAATAACAGTTGAATGGGCTCAACGTTGTTTAACTTCGTTTTCCAAGTTAGGACCGCCTACAAGGAATAGGTAACGGCCGCATATAAACAAAACATAAAATTTATCTTGATGTTTAGTATAAATGGAAAGCTAATCGAAGAGGCCTAATAAAGGCGGGTGAGATATAAAATATATAGAGGAAAAATCTATAAATATCAGCAATAATTTATAACGTGATAAAATAATTACTAAAAGCCTTAAACACACTTCCGTACACTGAGGGAAGGGTCGGCCATCTTTACTCTATGGAAAAACCAGAGATAAAAAAAAAAAAAAAAAAAAAAAGCAAGGGCAAAACACTTTTCCACTCACTTTCAAAAGCATTTCTTTTGAAGATAGTATTGAATAATCCAACACGGCGAAAGCAATAAAACCAAAACCAAGTACTTCACCAATTCGGTAGAAAACTCGAGGTCATAAAGCGAGTGGAACCAACTTGTCGACAACACCGACAGAGAACTGGAGATGTTACAAGTATATGCGGTATCTGGCCGATAGTCGGCGCTGGTGGTCACACCCGCAACCTTCACGGCGATCGCTCGCGAGTTTTTGGAATCTGTCGAGCCGTCGGAGACGTCAGCTATTATATATTCACCGGCTAAGTTTAATATTTAAAAATGTCATTATCATTTGGTCTTAGTATGATACGTAGTTTTTATAATGCAGATTCTCACATATCTATTATATGCCAGAACTCATTCATGTATGGTAACATGACTCAAAAACCAATTGCCCTAATAGGCATCTACAAAATTTAAAAAAAGGAAAAACCACAAATCTTAAGTAATTTGTATTTTTCCTAACAGTACTTACCTCGAACTACTTTCTTAGGAGTATCTTGGATCTCCTCCCAACAGACCAGAATTTTGTGTAGTTTACCTTACTCCTGTTTTCTATGCGGGGTAACCTCTGGCGGAGTGATACGCGCCATGAGGCGACCCGGGGTCAGAGAGCATGCTTGCTCATGTCTCGAGCTCCAGTAAGTTTTGACAGATAGGTTTCTACGAAGTCCTGTAAGGCACTCGGGGCAGGATGGGCGGGCCATAACCCGAAAGTAGTTCGAGGTAAGTACTGTTAGGAAAAATACAAACTACTTAAAATTTGTGATTTGTTCCAACACGGAGTACTTACTTCGAACTACTTTCTTAGGAGACTTACACCTTAGGAGGTGGGAGTGGCCTTCCGAACCTAGAAACCGTGATGAGGAGAGAAAAGGAACCTAGATAGGAGGCTAGGTTCTGTTGCCCCGCAAGGAAACATGAGAAATTAGGGAAAACTACGCAAAAAACTCTCTACTGTCTTCCACTGACAGTGTCTCTCATGGCAGTTAAAGGATTCAAGGGTCATATAGGGGAAGGTGATAGGGGAAAAAAGGGGTAAGGAAGGAACCTGTGTCTCTTGGCCTTACCAACCGCGGCTTCCCCGGGGCTACACCTTTGAATCTTTTGGAGCGTGGAAATGATGGGACCGAGAGAAAACCCGTCCAAGGATCTCCTAGAACAATCCTTTAAGCAGTGAGCAGTAAAGTTAGACTCTAGACCATGTACCTGTCCTCAGGATTTGGCCCACTGCCATGTTTCTTTCAAAGGGCAACGAAGTACTCAGTCCTCTAATGCCGTGGGGTCTAGGCCTTCCTGGAAGCAGGACCCCTGTACTGCTGTAGGCTTTCATGATCACCTGGCGTAGCCAGAAGGAGATCGTATTTTGGAGACCGGCTTCTTCACCAGTCCTGAGGAGACGAACCGACTCTTGGTTTCGGGGCGAAGTTTGGCCGTCCTCTCTGGGTACTTCTGTACTGCCCTGACTGGACACAGAAGCAAGTCCCTCGGGTTGTCCGAACGCGGGATGGCTGGCACTGAGAACCCTTCAAACTTGGGGTCCCAAACAGCTGGATTCTGAGTCTTGGCTATGAAGGAGGGTAAGAATCTGAAGGTAGCTTCTCGCCACCCCCTCGGGTGTGAGATCTCGTAAGACAGCCCATGAATCTCACCTACTCTTTTTTTGCTGATGCTAGAGCTAACAGAAAGACTGTCTTGAGGGTGAGCTCCTTGTCTAAAATGTCTTTGAGAGGCTCGAAGGGAGGTTCCGAAAGCATCTTCAGTACCCTAGCCACATCCCACTGGGGCACTCTAGCGGCTTGGGAGGAATACGACTGCTTGAAGCTCTTGACGAACATCGAGATATGTCTGGAGGTACCTAGGTCGATGCCCTTCAGGAGGAATACTTGGCCTAGCTCTGCCCGGACTCCTTTAATGGCTGGGATGGAGATGAACCTGAGATAGACCAGGAAGTCTGCTATCTTGTGAATGGAGGCCCCTAACGGCCTGATGTTCTTCGAGGAACACCCCTTAGTAAAGGTAGCCCACTTCGCCCGGTACACTGCGATTGACAAACGTCTCAGGTACCCTGACATCCTCGATGCCGTCCTCGACGAATATCCTTCCTTTTTCAGGAGACGCTCGATAACCTCCACGCGTGAAGGCGGAGGGACCGAGGGTTTTCGTGGAACCTTTGGAAGTGAGGCTGCCGGAGAAGGTTTGGTCTGTCTGGGAGTGGCCAAGGTGGAAGGCGTGCCAGTTCCTTTAGATCCGCGAACCACTCTTTCTCAGGCCACCAGGGAGCTACCAAAGTCATCAACAGGTTGGCCGTTCGTCTCACCCTGTTGAGAACCTGTCTGAGCATCCCGAATTGAGGGAAGGCGTAAATGCCAAGGTTGTCCCAAGGGTGTTGGAAGGTGTCCTCAAACGCTGCTGCTGGATCTGGCACAGGAGAACAAAACATGGAGAGCTGTGCGTTTAGTCTCGTGGTGACGAGGTCTATCACCAGCAAGCCCCACTTCAGGATGAGGGTTTTGGCCACTTCTGGGGGTAGGGACCACTCGGCCCCTACCACGTGACCCATCCTGCTGAGGCCGTCAGCCAGGACGTTCCTCTTCCCCGGAATGAACCTGGCTGAAATATTGATTTGTTCCACTTCAACCCATTCTAGGAACTCCAACACGAGACTGCACAGTTCCTTCGACTTCAGTCCTCCTTGCTTTTTCACGTAGGCCACCACCGTGGCGTTGACGCACATCAGAGCCACGGCGTTTCCCCAGAGTAAATGGACGAACTCTAGGCACACCCTTTGAACGGTTATCATCTCCAGCACGTTTATGTGCAGGTTCATCTCCTCGACTTCCCATTCCCCTTTTGCCGTTTTGTCAGGAAGATGGGCACCCCCACCCTCCTTGGATGCATCCGTGAACAGGAGCATCTCTAGAGGGTCGGCTGCGAAGGGCATTCCCTTGAGGGTGTTCGTTCTGATGTGCCACCACTCCAGGACTTCCTTCGTCTCCGGGGACACCGGGACTATCTTGTGCGAGGAGTCCTACCAGTCTTTGCCAGTCATTGGCTCTCCTGGGATGGCCCGACAGGAAGGGCTGGAGTATCTGTTCTAGGTTGTCCAGTCGCTCCGCGAAGGGGAGGGCTCTCTCCCACCGGGAGTCTAGGACCAACCCTAAGTAGGCCATCCTGGTGGAAGGTATCAGCTGGGACTTCTCCAGGTTGATGATGATACTCAAGACGTTGCAGAACTGCAGGCGCTTTGCGCGTTGCTCCCTCAATACTTCCTCTGAAGCTGAAAACAACAACCAGTCGTCTAGGTACCGAATCACGCGGGTGCCCTGTTCATGTGACCAGGCTGAAACTGTTGCGAAGACCCTCGTGAAGACCTGAGGGGCTGTCGACAGTCCGAAGCAGAGGGTTTTGAACTGCAACGTTTGGGTACCTCATCTTTACCCTTAGGTACTTCCTGCTGGAGGGATGGACAGGGACCTGGGAGTGGGCGGCTTTGAGGTCTATGGACATAATGAAGTCTTCCTCCTTCAAGTCCGCTAGGACTGACTTCGGAGTGTCCATCTTGAAGTCGGTCTTGTACACGAATTTGTCAATGGCTGAGAGGTCTATGACCGGTCTCCAGCCCCTGTCGCCTTCTCCACCAGGAAGAGCCTGCTGTAGAACCCCGGACCTGAGTTCTTGACTGGCTCCACTGCACCCTTTGCCAGCATTGCAGACACTTCTTCCTGTAATGCTGCTACTATCAAGGGGTCCTTGGGTGCCAACCACTCCGCCTGTTGATCTGGGATCAGAGGTGGGGATTCCGCTAAGAAGGGCAGCCTGTACCCCTCCTTCAGTACTGCTACGGTCCACGGATCCGCTCTGTGGTCCCACCATGCTTGCCAAGATCGTTTGAGGGATCCCCACACCCGAGGCGTCGGCCGGAGTAGGGGGCCTCCCCTCCTACCTCCTTCGAGAGGCGCGGCCTGAACGCCCTCTCCTGGAGCCAGAGTAGGACGGTCTGAAGGTTAACTGTGCAGTCAAAGCTCCTCTACGGGGGGGCAAGGCGAGGTAAAGATTACGTGCGCCAACGTCTACATCCGACGGGCGGACAGGGCCAAAGAGACACTGGGCAAAGAAGCAGGGGGCCTCTCCAGCGGCCACTGAGGCGTCAAAGCCATGTTTGACCCTCTAGGGGGGAAAGCCACTTTGCCTCCGTCACGGATGGAGCCGTCGGGACGGGGGTAGCAGTGATGGGTCTACTCCCTCACGGGGAAATCTGTGGGGTTTAAGTACCCTACCATGTCAGCGGCCGTCTCCAATGCTTGGAAGGGGCTGGCCGGGACGATGGCGCGGCTGGCTCCATCACGGATGGAGCCGCCGGGATGGAGGTAGCCATCATGGGTGTGTCCGCAGCGGCCTCCGATGCTTGGATGAGGCTGGCCAGGACGATGGAGCGGCTGACGCCATCACGGATGGAGCCACCGGGACGGAGGTAGCTGTCATGAGTCTACCCCCTACCGGGGAATCCGTGGGGTGTGAGTACCCTGGCATACCAGCGGTTGACCACGAAGCCTGAATGGAGCTGTCATGGTACCGGGTATGGATGCCATGCTGCCGGGTCGAGCTAACGGCTGCCTCCGCTGGGCGGATGGAGCTCCTGCGGAGATCCATGGAGCTGCGGGCTTCCCCGTGCTGACTGGTTGGTTCCTTCGTTCAGGGCGGGCCATCGAAGAACCGGAGGCCGGGACAAGGCTGCCAGTCCGAAGGGGCGACTCTCTCCGTTGGGCGGGTGAAGTCAGAACCTTCGCGGGCTTATGCCTGCCGACCGAGACCTGCAGCGATGACTTCCGTCGATGATCGGGTCTGCTGGAGGAGACGTACCGCGAGGATGGTGAAGGAGCTCTAGGGAGCCAGGCAATGAGGGCCTCTGCTGCACGGGGGTATCCACCAACCTGCTGAGGCCCGAGAGTCAGTCCTCATTCGTCGCGGGCTTCGGTTCGTCTAGCCTGTGCTGGCGTCTGATGAGGGCTAGTACTTTTCTGTACGCGGAGACCTCGTCCGCTGAGCCTTCCGTGCTATCTCCTAGGCCTTCCGTTGGATGCTACTCTGCCTGAGAAGGTGCACCTATGACGGGGGGCACTGCTTGGGGCGGAGGCATACTTTTGTCGTGGTACAACTTCGGCGGTTCTGGATGGAGGACGGGCATCGCCACTGGGATGGAGGCCCGCGTCCTGGACTTGTCTCTCCCCACGGAGGACCAAGCTGCTGCGGGCTTCCTCGTGGCTGCTGGTTGTCTTTCCAGTTCTGGCCAGCTTGTCGAAGTCTTGGAGGCTGGGGACATGGCTGCCAGACGAAGGGGCGACTCTCTCCGCCGGGCGGATGGAGTCGGAACCTTCGCAGACTTATGCTGTAGGGGATGTACTTCATAGCGGGAGAATGAGCCCTTGGGGGCCAGCCAGAGGTACCCAGAACTGCTGAAGCTCCCAGGTGGTGGTTGCGTGGGATGGCGACACGCATCCATTCCTCCCTAGGGGAACTGTTTCTTCTGTGCCTCCTTCTGGGGGACCTAGCGTGCCTCCTGGCGTGGCGAGATCTGGAATGGGAACGGGACCTCCTTCTGCAGGACCTCTCTCGCCTCCTCTACTGGTTCCTCGGCGCTCCATCCTCCGAGGAGAAAGAGTATGACTCGAAAGAGGAGTTCGAGTTGTCCCGCGTCGCTGGTGGTTCCTCGTGTCGGTCCGTAGGTGACGAAGGCTCCAGGAAGATGGGAGGGAGCGTTGCTGAAGGCGCTGGGGGAGAGCAAGGTAACTTCTTGCTTGGGAACCACGCCTCGAACTCTTCCTCCAGTCTCATGGGCGACCTGAAGGGCGTCCTCGGAGGCGCAAACGCGAGGGGATCCTATGATGGCGAGTCCTTCTCGGCGTCTCCCCCAGTTGCCGACATACCTGAAATACAGGCCCATGAAGCGGGGGAAGAGGCTGCAGCAGCCTTTCCCCTCATAGGATCATCGGAAGAGACGGGCCACACTGGCACCAGGACTCCGTCCTCAAAACACACTCCCGTCCCTCCCTCAGGCCGCCCCCCTTGCCTGGACCGACAAACATCCCCACTAGCAGAAATCTCAGACTCCTGGGGAAGACCAATGGGCCTCTTCCCCGCAACTGACTTACCTCGTCCCCTACTCTGGGTAGAAGAAGGCAGCTGAGAAGCTCTATCCCACGAGGCACCGGGAGAAGCAAGCGGCGAGGAGAGGCTCAGCTTCCTAGGTGACCTTTGGACGCCGCCGCCTTCTTGGTGCCGTAGCGCACCCACTGTACCTCGTTCCAGGACTCGAACTCCGGACATGTGGCTCTAGGAGAACATAAGCTGCCCCTACGCGACGAACACAGAAGGAAAGGGTAGGAACACAATGGGACCACGTGGGGACCGCGTGAGACACAAAGGGTCGCACTGGGTAAGGAGAGAGCGTCGAGATATTATCGTGACGTGACCAGAAAACTTATTGGAGCTCGAGACATGAGCAAACATGCTCTCTGACCCCGGGGTCGCTTCATGGCGTGTATCACTCCGCCAGAGGTTACCTCGCATAGAAAACGGGAGTAGGGTAAACTACACAAAATTCTGGTCGGTTGGGAGGAGATCCCAGATACTCCAAAGAAAGTACGTAGTTCGAGGTAAGTACTCCGTGTTGGAACAAAATAGGTTTATAGAAGGGATCATCAGCATTTTATATGAGACCTTTTAACTTAAATTGATTCTAAGGTTCACCTACTTCCATCTCAAAACCTCAACACTACTCTATAATGAAGTCTGTAGAGTATACTGTATCATATTTACAGGGCTATATTTCATCCACTCCCATTATTTCTTCATGTGATAAAACTCATTGAATCTAAAGCTGTAATGTACTTGAAGGGCTCCATATTCCCCTCCCCAGTGCTGCATAAGAAAATGAAGTGAAATGATTTGCGTAGTAGGATATAAAAAATGGATAAAGGGCAAACACAAAATATGGAAGAAAACAAAGGGCAGACAAAGTATATAGGTAAAAGTTGTGTGAATAGCACATAGGTAGTAGGTTGGCCAGGACACCAGCCACCCGTTGAGATACTAGAGCTGAGTCATGGAGGTACTTTGACTGGCAAGACAGTACTACATTGGATCCCCCTCTCTGGTTACAGTTCACTTTCCCTTCCCCTACACACACAGTAAATAGTCTGGCCTATTTTTTTCATAGTCTCCTCTGTCCTCATACACCTGAAAACACTGAGATTAACAAAATTCTTCTTCACCTAAGGGGTTACTATACTGTAATTGTTCAGTGGCCACTTTCCTCTTGGTAAGGGTAGAAGACGCTCTTTATCTATGGTAAGCAGCTCTTCTAGGAGAAGGACCCTCCAAAATCACCATTGTACTTCATTCTTGGGTAGTGCCATAGCACCTGTACCATGGTCTTCCACTGTTTTGGGTTAGAGTTCCCTTGCTTGAGGGTATAATCAGGAACACTATTCTATCTAATTTCTCTTCCTCTTGTTTAGTTATAAGTCTCTATAGCTTATATAGGAAATATTTATCTAAATGTTGCTACTGTTCTTAGAATATTTAATTTTCCTCATTTTCTTTCCTCACTGGGCTATTTTCCCTGATGGGGGCCCTAAGCTTATAGCATCCTGCTTTTCCAACTAGGGTTGTAGCTTAGCAAGTAACAATAATAATAATAATAATAATAATAATAATAATAATAATAATAATACAAAGGAAAGCATAGCAACATTTGAATACTGTTCACTATATTAAAGTGTAGAATAAGCAAATACCCATAAGGAAATCCTTAGGAATTTTTAAGGGCTACAGACTACAACATGCAGCAAAATGATAATCAACCCATAATAAACATAACCTCTACCTCACAGTCATAGAAGTACTTCAATTGTTAAGAGTTACCATAAAAATCTAATGGTTTTATATTCAGGGGCTGCGAGACCCCTTTATGGTATCAAAAATGGATTCTAATTCACTTACCACTTGTTAACATATTCATTATTCTTTCAGATTCACAGCTGCCAGATGATTGGGTCTCTTGATTTTTTGGTACACTTGAATCTTTCGACATTTCATCAGTCTGAACAGCCACGGTAAGTTGCATCTTCTGCTTCTTACGCAGGGGTAGCGAGTCTTCAAAAATTCCATCTGTTCGCTTGTGTTTCATTGGAGCACAGTTTTCATCACTGAAAGAGATTATACTTCCTAAGAATTAAATGAATTTGAGCAGAGTTATTCTCTTTCATCTCAACATTGGATGCATTTTGTTGAACATATATATTAAAGTTGAAACTTAAAACTATTCTATACTCACATGACAAATCAGCATAGCAGTTAATATCTAAATCAAAGGAAAATTATTTGATAAAATTAAAAAAAATAAAGATTCCAACAATAAATCTCAGCATAGTACAGTTTTCATATCAAAATGAACCTGTACCTGATATCACAACACGTGTCAACTGAAATTGACAGTCAAAAGCCAAAGTACAGTACACACTCTCCAATCAATTAAGGATAATGCAGACGGGGATGCCAAACACCTGTAAATAAACCTACCATTACATAGGCATTAAATGCCAAACTGCAACCCTAGTTGAAAAATATTTGAAAAAAATCTGGTTGTTATTGAAGATAGTTGCTAGCTAGGCTGCGTTCAACATCAGATTTTCTTTATCTCTCATTTCTGTTCTTCAAATGGCAAGTCATAAATGAAGTTTCTAACACTACTAGGAATGTATTCCTAGTCTTTCTAGTATTTTCACTTCATTAGAATGTTCTGCACATTACTTCACATTCATCTTCTGCTGATGTGATCATGGCAAAAGGACTTTCTTACAATACAGTATACAGTACCCTAACTCTTTCCACCACCTCACTACCTTTCCGGACAAAATTCACACATCAATAGAAGATGGGTGTATTCAGTGATCCTCAAATCAAACCGATAATAAAACTGTAAAGACCTGGGACAGTTTCCCCAATAAACACAGTGCACGCTATATACAAGCTATCCTTTTAAGAAAAGCACACTATCAGAAATACAGATGATAAAATGACAAATTCGAAGATAATTTGTATTTTTCCTAACCATACAAACCTTAGCTATTTACAAAGGGTTTACTTTTAGCGCAGCTGAAATGACGAGCCAATAGTTTTTAACAAGGGTTAATTACCCCCGCGCTAGTTAGCGGGGGGTGGGGAAGGGTAGCTTGCTACCCCTCCCCCTTCCACACACCGGTGACTTGCTTCACTTCACTTAAGAGGTAGGACTTGACTTGGGGGTCAGGGATGGCGGGCACATATGTGTAAATAGCTAAGGTTTGTATGGTTAGGAAAAATACAAATTATCTTTGAATTTGTCATTTGTTCCATAACCGAAATACAAACCACGCTATTTACAAAGGGTGACTTACCCCTTAGGAAGGGTGGAAAGTCCCCAGCCTTACTGACTTCGGCTTGCCCGGGGGCTCAATCCCTCAGTGAGCAGCACTAGAGAGAGGGAGCCCCTGTACCTCACAAGTTCCTAGCATCACTAGGAACGAGTGGCCTACATAAGCAGTGTGAGGAGGAGAGTGTGACTCGTCCTATGAAGTTGACCTTGAGACCTTCAGATAGGAATTCTAGGATAGGACGTTCCCCATACCACCTCAGCAGGGTATGGGAGACGCAACAGTATTAAGCTTAATACTAGGAGCACAAAGAAGTATGGGTTACCGGCAGAGGTCGAGGTCAGCTATGCGAGGACCAGGATGCTGCTTCCCAAGAGAGGGGAGAATGAAGAAAGAAGTAAGGGTTAGACATACTCTTTCATTCACGCAGACTAAGACCGGGTAACAACGCCCTCAACCTACTGCTACTTGTCCAAAAAGGAGCCTGAGGTTAGACCAGCTGTTGTGCAGCCACCACAGGGCCGATAGAAAACGTATCGAGGCTCCTGTGGGTCACGTCTTGCAGGTAGTGGGCTGTGAAGGTCGTTTGACGCTTCCAGACCCCAGCTTGAAGTACCTCCGTCACAGAGAAGTTTCTCTTGAAGGCCAGGGATGTAGCAATACCCCTGACATCGTGGGCCCGAGGGCGACGTGACGGAGGAGGGTCAGGATTCAGGGCATGGTAGATAATCCTTCGAATCCAAGCTGAGATGGTGTTCCTGGTGACCCTCCTCTTTGTCCTGCCTGTGCTCACAAACAAAGCTCGCACATGAGGACAGACTGCAGCCGTTCTCTTCAAGTAGTGCCTCAGACACCTCACTGGACATAGTAGCAGCTGGTCTGGGTCGTTTGTTACAGAACGGAGACTCGCGATCCTGAAAGAGTCGAACCGAGGATCCGGCACTCCAGGATTCTGAGTCTTGGCCACAAACTCAGGGACGAACCTGAACGTTACCTCCCCCCATCCCCTTGAATGGGCGATGTCGTACGAGAGACCATGAAGTTCACTAACTCGCTTGGTCGAGGCCAAGGCGAGTAGGAAAGCCGTCTTCCAAGACAGGTGGCGATCGGAGGCCTGGCGTAATGGCTCGAAGGGAGGTTTCTTAAGAGACCTGAGGACTCAAACCACGTTACAAGGAGGGGGTCTCACTTCCGACTGGGGGCAGGTAAGCTCATAGCTACGTATGAGTAAAGAGAGTTCTAGCGATGAAGAAATACCCACCCCCTTCAATCTGAAGGCCAAGCTTAAGGCTGAGCGATAGCCTTTCACTGCCGAGACAGAAAGGCGCATTTTTTCTCGCCGATACACGAGGAAGTCCGCTATTGCTGGAATAGTGGCATCGAGTGGAGAGATACCCCTTCCACGACACCAACCACAAAAGACTCTCCATTTTGCTTGGTAGACTCCCTCAGAGGACCTTCGCAGGTGCCGAGACATTCTCTCCGCAACCTGTTGCGAAAAGCCTCTCTCCGCGAGGAGACCCTGGATAGTCTCCAGGCGTGAAGCCGAAGCGAGGGCACGGCCCTGTGAAGGACGCCGGAGTGGGGTTGTCTGAGAAGCTCGTGTCGTGGAGGAAGCTCCCTTGGGAGTTCCGTCAGGAGTTGCAGAAGGTCCGGAAACCATTCCGCGTGATGCCATAGCGGAGCTACTAGAGTCATGGAACAGTTGACCGATAGTCTGGTCCTGTTGAGCACCCTTCTCATCAGACAGAATGGTGGGAAGGCGTACACGTCGATGTTGTCCCACCGTTGCTGGAAAGCATCTTGCCAGAGTGCCTTGGGGTCCGGGACTGGTGAGCAGTACAGGGGCAGCTTGAAGTTCAAGGCTGTCGCGAACAAGTCCACAGTCGGGGAACCCCACAAAGTCAGGACTTTGTTGGCTATCTGAGGATCCAAAGACCACTCGGTACTCACTATCTGCGAAGCCCTGCTCAGACTGTCGGCGAGCACATTCCTCTTGCCAGGAATGAAGCGAGCTGATAGTGTTATCGAGTGGGTTTCAGTCCACCTCAGAGTCTCTACTGCAAGATGGGATAGCTGTTGCGAAAAAGTGCCTCCCTGCTTGTTGATATAAGCCGTGGTGTTGTCGCTCATCACCACCACGGAGTGACCCGCCAGGGACCGTTGGAACTGCTGAAGAGCCAGAAAGACGGCCTTCAATTCTAGCAGGTTGATGTGTAGGCACTTTTCTGATTCTGACCAAAGGCCTGAGGCCCTCTGGTTCAGAACGTGCGGGGCGCACGTTCTGAACCTTCTTTTGACGCGTCCGAAAACAGAGTCAATTCCGGGGGGAGGACAAGAAGACTCACTCCCTTCCGCAGGTTCTCGTCGGCCAGCCACCACCGCAAGTCCATCTGTTCCAGAGACCCCATTGGGATCAGAATATCCGGGGAATCGGATCCTTGATTCCACCGGGACTTGAGCCGCCATTGAAGGGATCTCATCCTGAGGAGGCTGTTTGGAACCAGACGGGCCAGGGAGGATAGGTGACCTAAGAGACGCAACCACGATTGGGAGGGGAATTCTTTTCGCCTGAGGAAAGGTTCCGCCACCCTCCTCAGCCTTGCTATCCGGTCGTCTGATGGAAAGGCTTTGTGGAGATTGGTGTCTATTAGCATGCCTAGATAAACCAGTCGTTGGGACGGCTGCAGAGAGGACTTCTCGAGGTTTACCACGATCCCCAGATCCTGGCAAAGATCCAGAAGCCTGTCTCGGTGCCGAAGAAGGGTCGACTCCCGAGTCTGCTAGGATCAGCCAATCATCCAGGTAATGAAGGAGACGAATGCCGTTCCTGTGCGCCCAAGATGAAATCAGGGTGAACACTCTGGTGAACACCTGAGGAGCTGTGGAGAGACCGAAACACAGCACCTTGAACTGGTAGATCTTGTTGTCTAGGCAGAATCTCAGGTACTTCCTGGAAGACGGATGGATTGGGATCTGGAAGTACGCGTCCTTTAGATCCAGTGTACACATGAAGTCTTGTGGTCTCACCGCAAGTCTGACCGTGTCTGCTGTCTCCATGCTGAACCGGGTTTGTTTGACAAACCTGTTCAGAGCTGAGAGATCGATGACGGGTCTCCAGACTTCAGTAGCCTTCTTTACAAGAAAGAGTCGACTGAAGAAGCCTGGGGAGCCGTCCACGACCTCCTGGAGAGCACCCCTCTCGAGCATGGTCTCGACTTCGGCCTGAAGGGCCAGCCCCTTTGCCGATCCCGTGGCATAGGAGCTCAACGACACTGGATTCGCTGTCAGGGGAGGTTGAGATGTCGTGAACGGGACGCGATAACCTTGGCCGATCACTGAGACCGTCCAAGCATCGGCCCCGTGTTGCTGCCACCTGCGGACGCAACGCTGAAGGCATCCCCCCACAGGTGGACATGCAGGGGGACTGCCACCCCTAGGGCTTGCGGCCGCGGCCGCCACTCCTAGGAGTCTTGCCTCCCCTGGAGGACTTACCGCCCCTCTTGACCTTGGCTGGAAAGGGCTGGGGCTTAGACACCACTCTCTTAGCTGCCGGTGCCTGTTTGGGAGCCTTACGAGGCTGTTGCTGCTGTTGTGGCGGGGCTGGAGGCTTATAGGGCCGAGTTGTAAGGGCCCTGTGGAGGAGGGAGTCCGTGCTGGATTTCCTCCACCTCTCAGCCGTTCGCTCCATGTCTTGAGGCTCAAACAGGCTCTCCCCCAGAAGGGAAGCATGTCGGAGCCTACACACATCTACGGCGGGGACCTTCGGATGGAATCTCTCGGACACAGCATCGCGACGCTTCAACACCGAGTTGGCCCACAGGGTGGTAACCTGGTGCGCCAAAAACTCGATGGAGCGGGTGCCCGAGAGCAAGAAGGTCTCTAGGGCCTTCCTATTGGTCTCCTTGGACAAGTCCTCCGATCGCAATAGGATGCCCAGAGATCCTAGGCAGAAGTCCAGCCACGAAGTGGCCTGCATGGCACACTTAGCGACCTTCTCGTGGTTAAGGATCTCTGCCGCCGAGAACGACACCTGCCGGGCAGAGAGTTTCTCAAGGGGAACTCCCTTCGCCAGCTCCTCCACAGAGTGATGGAGAGGAAGAGCGAGGTTGTGCTCACCCAGGATCTCGAAATACCTCCTCTGCTGAAGGCGAGGAGGAGGGATGAGCTTGTTCCCGGCAGTGGAACGACTGGAGGAGGTGGAGGAGGCAAGAAGTGCGAGCTGAGCGTTGGCCCTTGCCCTGGCACTCTTCAGCCCCCGAGACCAGGGCAGAGCTGCACTGGTCTTAGGGGCCTTCCGAACGTCAAACACTTCATCCAGAATCGTGTCTTTGCCTTCACGGGGGGGCGATGACTGGATCCGTAAGTCTGTTAAGTTGCCTTATCAGGCTTAGGACCTGCCAGAAGGCATGTTCGGACTCTTGCTGTTCTCCTCCCTGCGGGCTGGCAGCTAAGTCTCCTGCCCCAGGAATCTCTTCCTGGGGTGATACGTGGATATTCCCCTGGGTAGTCGTGGGTTCCTGACGAATCCTTGCAGAGGATTTAGGGACGGTCTTGGAATCCTTGGGTTCCCTCCTGGGAGGGATACAGGATCCTAACAACGAGGTTCGAGGGGCCCCTTCCTCACGAGACGATTCTCCTGCCTGAAGCGAAGTCTCCCCCACTGGTGCCGAGGGGAAGACTACCGCCCCACTGGACTCACCTGAGGACGGAAAGGCCTCGTCCACGGGAGAAGGAGAGAGTACTCGTGCAGGAGAAGGGACCTTCGAGACCGACCTCTTGGGAACCAACTTCGCCCTGGGGGAAGTCACCACGAAGTCCACTCCTCTCTTTCTCTTCAGCGTAGGAGAGACAGCCGATGGTTTGTTACCCTGGCCGGCGAGTGCTGGTTTCATAACCCTCACTAACGCCCGTGCCAGCGGACCAAACCAAGTCTGCTACTCCAAGGACACAGAGTCCGAAATCCTCGCTAAAGGGAAAGGGATCGGGCGATCCTTTGGAGTGGACACGACGGTACCTGCCTGAAAAGAAGGTGGGGAAGAATGCTGTACTGACCTCTCTTCGTCCTGCACTACCAACCTGTGGTAACCTGGAGGTGATCCCGAGTGCCGTCTAGGAGCACGCGTCCCTGCTGCTACCACCGGCTGTGGAATTCGCCGCGAGGGCGAATGGTCGCCGCGAGGGCGAATGGTCGCCGCGAGGGCGAATGGTCGCCGCGAGGGCGAATGGTCGCCGCGAGGGCGAATGGTCGCCGCGAGGGCGAATGGTCGCCGCGAGGGCGAATGGTCGCCGCGAGGGCGAATGGTCGCCGCGAGGGCGAATGGTCGCGCGAGGGCGAATGGTCGCGCGAGGGCGCCAGTGGATGATCGCGCGGTGGGACAGGCAAGCGGGCGCGCAGGCGAGTGGGTGCGAGGGTGGGCAGGTAAATGAACACGTGTCCGAGGCGACGAACCCAAGCGTTGGCGCGACGGCGAGGGAACGCGCTGCCGCATAGGTGAGGAAGATCGCTGACGATGTAGATCCACAGGCGATCGATGACGAGCTGGTGAGTGCAGTCGCTCAAGTTGGCGATGGCGCGATGTGGTATGTCGACGCACTGGTGTGCGATGGTGAGCAGCATGCGCAGGTGAATGACCGCGTAATGGTAAGCGATGGCGAGCAGCATGCGCAGGTGAATGATCGCGTGATGGGGTGCGATGGTGATCAGCATCCGCAGGAGGGCGATCGTTCAGGGACGAGCGATGAGGAGCAGCATGCGTAGGAGGGCGATCGTGCAGGGGCGAGCGATGGCGAGCAGCATGCGCAGGTGGCCGATCGCGTGATGGGGTGCGATGGTGATCAGCATCCGCAGGAGGACGATCGTGCAGGGTTGTGCGATGGCGAGCAGCATGCACAGGAGGGCGATCGTGCAATGGCGAGCAGCATGTGCAGGCGGGCGATCGCGCGATGGCGAGCTAGAAGCTGGCGAACCATGTTCCTTCAGGAGCGTTGGAGAACGTCGGCGCGCTAGCTGTCGCTGTTGAATAGGCGATACTAAGATCGCCTGTGCGCGCTGGCAAGCAGGTGAACGCTGACGAGGAGGTAATCGCTGGCACGTAGGTGATCGCTGGCGAGCTGGAGATCGCTGGTGAGCAGAAGGTCGACGCGTGTCATGTGAGAGGACAGGTGGCGCGGCGCGTTCACGAGCAGGAACAGGAAGATCGCTGGCGCGTTGGCGAACATGTGTTTCTGACACACGCGCAGCACGATGTTGCGTAGCCACAGGACCAGGCAGATGGTGAGCAGGGAGTTCCGCAGGAACTAAAGGGTGGTCAGAGACCGCAGGGCGAGGGTCCTCAAATGAGCGTTGACGCTCGGAAGAGAGCTGACGAGCAGGAGAGCGCTGGCGAGGGGGGCGAACATCAGGAGAGAGCCGACGAGCAGGTGAGCGTCGGCGAGCAGGAGAGTCTTGGCGAGCAAAAGAGCGCTTGTGCGCTAGCACTGCTCGCGTAAGGGAAGGATCCCTTAGCCCCGAAGGGACCGTTGCCCGTCGGGTGACGAGTTCTCCAGAAGGCGAAGATCTGGCAGGAGATGGTGAGTGGTCTGCAGAGAGGTTCAAGGAGGGCGGAGCTGTAGGTTGAGGCTGACGAGGAGAGTCCCCCCCCCGGAGGATGAAGACCCAAAAAGGCGCCTCTTAGTCCCCTTGTAAGGGGAAGGGAGGCCCTTGTGGCATAGAGGACGGTGAGCCTTACGGCGGAGGCGGCCTCGGGGGAGATCGTCGGGACCTTCGGTCCTCCGAAGGGGAGTCTCCGTCAAAGCACTTCCCTCAGAAGGAAGCTGAGCAGCAGTCGAGACCGAAGGACTCACTTCCCCTTTCGAAGGATGTACGGAAGGAGGAGGAGAGCCTTTAGCACCATCACCAGCAACAGCACCTGCGGCGGAAGGCCCAGCCACGTCGGAGGCCTCTGTCACCACGACGTCGACAATAGACAGAGGGTCTACCTCTACTACCACCGGCGACTGCTTAACAGCGGCCCCCAACGAGACCAGGTCAATAAGAGCGACCCTGGAGGGCAAGCCCTTAAGCCCCAGGGACGACCAAATCTGTAAAAGATCATCACTGGATAAGGCATTATTAATAACCTCCCCCGGAGGAGGAGGGGGAACCGCCTCGCTATGGGAGGCGACGCCCTCTCCCCCCACCAAAGGTCGGGAAACAGAACAAGGGCCTGCGCTCCCACTCGGCCGACTCTCCTTAGGAGGCGGACGAGGGGGAGCTTCAGAGGAGGTTTGGGCAGCGGAAGAAGAGTCCCGAGAACCTTCCTCCTTCAAGGCTAACCCCGGAGGAGAACGGTCTCTCTTGGACTTCTTACGCCGACAGCCAAACCTCTCCCACTGGGAGGCAGACCACTCCCTGCACTCACGGCACATGTTCTCCTGGTCACACCGTCGGCCCCGACATTGAGGGCAGAGGGTGTGTGGATCCGTATTAACGTCCGACATGAAAGTCCCACAGGGACGGCCGGCAACTCCAGGGCATGTACGCATAGTAAAGAAAATAACTGAAGGTCAACTTCCAACCAACACACACGCTGAAAAGAAAAAGCAGAAAATTAAAGGCTGTCACGAAGGCGATGAGCAGACACGTCTGATCACCGCCGAGCCAAAAGTGAAGTGGAGCAAGTCACCGGTGTGTGGAGGGGGGAGGGGTAGCAAGCTACCCTTCCCCACCCCCCGCTAACTAGCGCGGGGGTAATTAACCCTCGTTAAAAACTATTGGCTCGTCATTTCAGCTGCGCTAAAAGTAAACCCTTTGTAAATAGCGTGGTTTGTATTTCGGTTACGGAACAAACAGAAATTGAACGCAAATAAGACAACAATTATCAGCAGTAACATTGTATTAAATGGAGTTTAACTCTTATTCTTGTATGACACACTGTAGATGATACTAAAGTTTATCTGCAGTGGTCTCTTTATACCTAGATTACCTAGAGGCAAAATTTTATTGAAACAAGGTGTAAAAAACCTTGTTTCAATATAAATTTTGCCTCTCTCCCAAGATTAAACCTTTTAAAGAGCATAATGAGAATCTAAATATGTGACCTTAGTTTCATTAAACTTAGCAATGAAAATAACTACAACAATAGGCAGGTCTTCTACCAAAATATTTTTAACTTCACAAAACCTGATGATGGCGAATGTACAACACATTTCAAAATGACATTAAATTCAAGAATCCTTCTTTTAGTACTGTAAATTCTCCCTCTGGTATGCTTTCCTTTGTCTATAAATTATACAACCACCATTATCATTATAAATAGCCAAGCTACAACCCCAATTGGAAAAGCAGAATGCTATCAGCCCAAAATATTAGAAAATAAATGAAATGTAAACAGGACTAAGACCAAACAAAATGTACAAAAAGTATAAAGCAGAAAGCAATTCAGCTGGGACTGAAGGACTAATGTAAAAACTTTCTACAGTAACTGTACCAATCAAACTACATATAATCTTCCTACATGAGCACGTAAAATTCTGTCAAACTATAAACAATGTGAGGTTTGCCAATTAAATAATCCCATGTTGAATAATTTATAGCCTTTATACTGAAAGACAAACATTGTTTTCATTATTGAGATGCATTTCTAAAACCAGTCAACTCACTTCAACTACCTTTAAATGGTAATAATACAAGTTTAAAAATAAAATAAACTAACAAATATCACAAATTTGGAAGTAATTTATATTTTTCCTTAACTAAACAAAAGTGAAATCATATATAGTATAGGACAACAACTGCAGCGAGGCTATTACTGCAATTAAAGATTATAACGAGGTGTCAACAAACTGCTGGCAGCGAGGAACCCCCCACCCCGCACCCCAACTGCCTCACTGACAAACCACTTGGATTAGCAGCTGAGACATTTTGGGGTTGATGAGTAAAAAACTCAGGTTTGTCATTTGTTCCCACATAACATACAAACCCTTGTCAATTTGTCCTTTACATAGGAGACTCATCCTCAGGTGGGAGGAAATGCCCATTCCGACTGGCTTACAACTTATACTGGTATATTCAAAACTGATGCATAGGGACGCTGAGAGTGTTAAGGATCCTAACACCACATGCACCAGTGGTTTAGCAATACAAGCGGGTACATAGCCCTGGCACTAAGGTTTATTCTGTGTTGGATAATTGATGCTGTACCCCATGAGGGGGAAGACCGAAAGGAAGAGAAATGCTATTCAATCTTTCCTTTCATCTCAGACTCTTGCGCACTTCTTACCCTTGATCAGATGTTAATGGTCCTATGAGAGTAATTGAGGTAGTTATACCACCTACTGTGCACCTATAACAGGTGCAAAGAAAAATATCTATAGAGACCTGAGGGCCACATCCCTCTGGTAATGGACAGTAAACGTCTTCCAGTTCCTCAATTCTGCCGGTAATAACAGCGTTGAGATAAATTCTTATAGAAGCAGAAACTGTGCTTACACCGTGACTTCATGCACTTTCGAGTTCTTTCTGAGGAAGGAGAGGGAGGTGAAAAGGCCTGGTCAATGATCTCCCATAGCCTACAAGAAAAGTGTTCTTGTTCCTCTTTTCTTCGTCTCAGTGCTGGTGAAGGGTGTTGCTGGTGTGGTCACTAAGCACAAGAGTAACTAAATCAGATCCTTTGTTACTTTTTCGCTGATTCGTGGTCAAGAAGAAGGCGAAACCTGGAATCACGCATTGACCAATTCTGATTTTTGAATTGCAATACAGGGTATAAGGAGGACAAGATTAGCCTTAATATCACAAAATAGGGAATGTAAAAGGAGACAGTATGCTGCTCATGGCCATACTCCCCCGATACCCGTTTACGGAAGGAGAATCTTTGGAGGGTTGTCCATAGTCCCTTCCGAGGGTGAGGCTCTTGTCTGTAGTCAACTTCAACAGTCTACTGATGACAAAACCTCAATTATCAATAACTTGTTTTATGGCCAGGCTATAGACCATTGCAGGCTCCAAGCAGGAAATTCTTTTCCACATCTAGCCCTTTGCCTGATGATAGGCTTTCATAGCTGGCTTTAAACCAGGTCTCCCCCTTACAAGGGGTACTCGGAGAAAAGTCTCTCCACTACGAAGCCTAAGACTGAAGAAGAACTCTTGGCTAGTATACAGGTGGTAAATCCCTGAGAAATTCAGACATCCAATTAGCAAAATAAGCGATGAATCATTTCCATCTGCAATAAGATGTCGGAAACTTTCCCAATGAGAAGCCAAAGGAATTCAACCAATCTTTGGAATATCTGGCCGAATAAAAACACAATCGGTCAGGTAGAGGAGCACATCTCTCGTAGTTCTCATCAGAATAGGAGCGGGTATTTCAACTTTATGTAAGGGCTGTGAGCGTCCTACTAATGTTAAAAGCAATTCAAGCTTTATCGAATGCTCCTTTGAGAAGTAGAACAGTGATAACCTGAATACAACATGGTCGTACCAGAAATGTCTGACGGCGTTCTCGATCTGGTATAGGCGAACGAAGTACTGGAAGATTTCGGTCAGGGGGGATGCACAGTAGGCACCACTGACTCCCTGAAATCATAATTCCAATTGTTATCTGGGGATGCCAAGACCACCAAGAGACAACTCTGCATCCTTCTGTTAGTTTGTCAGCCCATACATTCCTCCTGCTTGGACATAGAAACTCAAAAGCTCACTGAATTGATTTCTGCCAAATTCAAGATTTCACTTGCAGGTGTGCAAACTGCACTGACACAATACGTTGTCTTAGAATAGTTGACGCTTAGCCCTCCATATAGATCGAAACATTACTACAAAGCAAGAGTAAGCATTGTGGAGATAGCAGCTGCTTTCTGCTCCAACCTGTTAAAGTGACACCAATGCTCCTAGTCCTGATACCCGAAGTGCTGGAGAAGGGCTTCTCCCAATCAACTTCCTTTAAAATATCCGTGAATAAGTTCAGTTCCAGAAGTTACGGAAGAGAAGCGGAGCTTCCAGAAAGTTGGCTTCACTCAGCCCCACGTCATGTCTCACGGGCTCCTCTCTTACTGGATCTGAGAGTCCCTCAGGGTTGCTGGCCAGAAGCCAAAGAGTTACAATTTATATTGAATGTAACATGATTGGAGGATTCACTTCAAACAGAGATGATCACAAATGCCCGAAGGTCTAATAACCTTTAGTTGTAGAAGGGCCGTAAAAGGAGGGAAGAGTAGTGCCCATCACAGGATCGTGTCCCTCTTAGATCTGTGAAAACTTCTCTGGGCAATGGACTGACCCCTCTCAATTCAACCTAATGTCAGATCTTGAAAGGGAGAGAGAAGTTCGCCATGGAAAAGAAGGCAATAGCTTCGCTAGCCAATTAGCCAAGTGTCTCTAAGCCAAAATCTGTTAATGAATGCCCATGAAGATAAAAGAGGGGGTTACAAGTTCAGACTTGAGGAACATTACAGACCGAGACAAGGACCATGAGCCAGAACATCCTGCTCGCCCTAACTTGTAGCTCACCTCCTAAGGTACATCGTCCACATGAGGTCCCAGGGCCTGGTCGCTTGTTCGCTTATGGATACAGTTTCCTGATTGGAACGAGTCAAAAGAGAAAACTTTCCAAAATGGCCATCCCATTACTGGTCTCCAGCTTCCAGGTCTTTCTTACATAAAAAAGTTGAAGCAGTAGCCTGGAGAACCATTACATCTATCAGGAGAGGTATTTTTTCTATCCTAGCCTGAACTTCTTCCAGAAGAGACACCAATGTCGTCGACATCTGACAATAGGACTCTGACAAAGTTGGTTTAAGAATGAAAGGGGGGGAAAAGCTGATGGAGAAGATGAGGAACTAGAGTGCAGGACATAGAGTGCTCAATATTCAACTCAGTTATCCCCTTCTTCTTTGCCAGAGTTTATTGGTATCCTCCCACTGGAGGTGCTGCAAGTGGCTTGCCTCCCTCCTTCCCTTCTCTCTAATGAGAAATTCTAATTCATATGTAGCCTGAAAATATATCCATCTATGGTATAGTAACTTATTTCTGAACTCCAGCTTCAAAGTAAAGTGTCTCTCCAAGATATCAGAATGCTCTACCACTTCTAACTGCTCAACCTCAATGCATCCAATTTTCCCACTGGCTCTAGTTATAGATTGTGTAACTAAAATGTCTTACCTTAAATTTTGTAAACTAGAGCACCATTTGTTATTTTACCTATAGTAAAGAGCACAGACACCAACCTTGCACATGTCTTACAACAAGCCCATTGCCAATATTCCAACTACTTTTCCCTTTGCTTCCTTACCAGATTTGTTTTACTTTTCATCATTTTAAATCCCCATCTCTTCATTCTACTTTTCCACCTTTCAAACATTTTTACCACCTCTTCCTCAGATTCTGCTGGCAACGCATGTCATCTGCATAAAGCATCTCCCAATGGACCCCTTTCAAAGGATATTGCAGATTCATCCATTATTACAATAAACAGCAAAAGCTTTGCACTTATACTTGGTAGACACCAACATTTATCTCAAAAATATTAATATGTTGCCTCTAACACTGCCTTACCCGTACAGTAGATCTAGTGTTATAGTAGAGTATCATTACTAACATGAGGAGATTCTAGTAACCTCTGCTTTTGTACATTCAATTACTTGCTTTGGCACTCTTTCAAGAGCGCCATTTTGATTCAATTTATTGGATTTATGTATTTAGCCCTGGAGGCCAAGCACTAAGGCTTGTAAAACTATTCAATAGCCACGTACAACAAGGAAAAACCCTGCAGATTAAAGAAAGGAAAAGGTAAAGTAGAAGGCTAAAGGGCAAGTGCAGCTAGGGGTTAAAGGGATGCTGTAAACTTTTAACTAAATACCAAGTTACATTGACAATACTACCCACCAATAGAAAGATTTTTTTGAGATCAAGACAAATACTGTATAGGATATAACCTCTTCTCCTTTTCAAGGTACTTTTTATATTTGACTCATAATATAAACCATCTCTGATGCTGCTCTTTCTGACACAAGGCAAAAATGACAAATTCGTGGATAATTTGTTTTTTCCTAACAATACAAACTTTAGCTATTTAATAGGGGTATTACTTTCGGCGTAGCCGAAATGACGAGCCATTAAATTTTAATGAGGGTTAACTACACATAGCGCTAGTTAGCGGAGGTAGGGGAGGGTAGCTTGCTACTGCCCCGCCTCACACACCTGTGATTGAGCTCACTTTGCTTGGAAGTAGGACTTCAAGGGGCATAGGGCTGGCGGGTAAGTTTGCTTAAATAGCTAAGGTTTTTATAGTTAGGAAAAATACAAAAATACTTTGTAGTTTAAGCCGAATCTTAAAGACTGATGGACTGGGATCTGGAAGTAAGAGTCCTTATGGTCCAGTGTACATGAAGTCCTGAGGTGTTACTGCTAGTCTGACCGTGTCTGCCGTCTCCATGCTGAACGGAGTTTGTTTGACAAACTTGTTCAGAGTTGAGAGGTCGATGCCTGGTTTCCAGCCTCCAGACGCCTTCTTACAAGAAAGAGTCAACTGAAGAAGCCTGGGGACCTGTAGAGGACCTCTAGGAGAGCTCCCTTCTTCAACAGGGTCTAGACTTCTGCCCGAAGGGCCTGCCCCCTTGCCATGGCAAGGGAGTCTATTGACACTGGGTTCCTGGTCAGGGGAGGGAGAGATGTTATGAACAGGACGCGATATCCTATGCGGATCACGAAAATTGTCCAGGAATCGGCCCCCAGTTGCTTCCACCTGTTTGAGCAACTTTGTAGGCATCCCCCCCACTGGTGGAAACACAGGGGAGAGCCTATCCTAGCATTTACGGCCTCGGATGCTCCCTCTAGAATCCTTTCCTCCCTTGGAGGAATTTTTTCCTTTCCTATCCATGACAGGAAAGGGCATATTAGACACCGTTGTCTTCGCTGCTGGTTTCGTCGTCACAGTCTTGGTTGGACGGGACTGCCGAGGTGCTGGAGGTTTATAGGGCTTGGATGTTAAAGCACTATGGAGGAGGGAGTCTTGATGAAACTTCCTCCACATCTCAGCAGCAAGTTCCACCTCCTTAGGCTCAAACAGGTAGGCCCCTCTGGGGAGGAATGTCTGAGCCTATTTATCTCAATGCTGGGGACATGTTGGTGGAACCTCTCAGACACTTCATCTCGATGTTTCAAAATAGTGTTTGCCCAAAAGTTCAAAACTTGGAGGGCAAGAAACTCGATCGTGCGAGTGCCTGAGAGGAAAAAGGTCTCCATTGCCTTCCTTGTATGCTCCTTGGAGAAATCTTCGGATCGTATCAGGATACCCAAAGTCCCTAACCAGATGTCCAGCATGAAGTAGCTTGCATCGCATATTTAGTGACCTTTCCCTGGTTAAGGACTTCTGCCGCCGAGAACGAGACCTGCCGGCTGGAGTCTCTCTCAAGAGGGACTGCCCTGGTTAGCTCTTCCAGAGAGTGGTGAAGTAGAAGAGCTGAACTGGGCTCCTCCAGGATCTCAATGTACCTCCTCTGAGGATCTCAAAATACCTCCTCTGCTATACACGAGGAGGTGGGAGGAGCTTGTTCGTAGAGCCGGTACGGTTGGAGGCAAACTTGGAGAGCTGTTGGGCAATCTTGACCCTGGTACTCTTGAACCCCTGAGACCAGGGCTGGGCTGCACTGGTCTTTGAGGGTTTCTGAGTGCCGAACACGCGGTCTAGGACCATGTCTTTGCCCTCTCGAGGGGATATCTCTGGGTCGGAAAACCCATTGAGAACCTTCATTCGAGTCAGAACCTGCCAGATGCATGTTCTGATTATTGTTGGTCTCCGCCTGATGTTGGACTCGCAGCGAAGTCTCCTATTCCCAAGAGCTCTTCTTGGGGCGAGTCACAGACATTCCTTGAGTGGCTGGTTGTCTCCGTTTTAGTACAGGTGGAGGACTTTGGTAGAGTCTTGGAATGTTTAGACTCCTTCCGATGAAGGAGGTAAGACTCCAACATCGAAGGCCTTATTGTTGTGTCCCTCCTGATCTCTGATTGAGGGGAACTCACCGCGTGAAGGGAGGTTTCCTCCAATGGTGGGATGGAGGAGTGCCTCTCCTAGCGATTCCCTTGGTGAAGGATGATCTTCATCAGACAGGAAGGGAGTCTCCCCCAGGAGGGATACTGGAAGGACTAGCCTTGATGGTCTGCACGGAGTCAGCTTCACCCTCGGGAAGTGACCGCGTCGGAAACTCCTCTTTTCCTCTTCAAAGGAGTAGAGGAAGCCATGATTCCGTGTAGAGATTCCTGAGCTATAGGTTGTTCTGTCGAGCGGTTGGACCGGGCAGGCTCGAATGCCTTGTTACAGCTCTGACTAGGGCACTGAACTAAGGCTGCTGACTGACAGATGCACTGTCAGACAGATCTCCTAAAGGGAAAGGGACCGAAGGTTCCCTACGAGGAGTCGCCGTAATTGGTGGGTCCGCCTTAGAAGGCAGTTTAGGGATCCTGAACCCCTCTGCTGTTGCCTGTTTCCCTTCTCCAGCAGGGCGCACTAGAATACATTTGCGTGAGGGGAATGAGGCGATGGTGACCTTGCCGGGTGTAGTTCCTGCGCCTGTGCCTGTTGGTGAGCATGAGAATAGTGGCGCGCGCGGGCGCGCAGGAGAGTATTGGCGCGTGGGCGTATGTGAAAATTGGCGCGCAGGCGAGAAGTGGCGCGTGCGCTTGTCTTAGTGCATGTGTGCAGGAGAGACCTGGCGAGCAGAAGAGCGCAGATGTCCAGGACAGCGCTGGTGCGCATGTGAGCGCTGGATTGCGCATGTCGTTTCACCTGTAGAGTGATGCCACGCAGGAGAGTACTGGCGCGCGGGAGCGGGCTGGTGCGCAGGAGAGAATTGGCACAAAGGTTGGCGCGCAGGAGGTAATTAGCGCGCAAGAGCGTTGGCGGGCAGAAGGAGACTAGCGCTTAGGAGATAGTGGGCGCGTCGGCGCAGGGAGCGCAGAAGATTGCTGATGTGCAGGATATCGTGGGCGCACAGTAGAGCGCTGGCGAATGGGCAACCCTGGGCATGTGAGCGCAGGGTGCGCAGGCGAACGTGGGCGCGAGGGCGCGCAGGAGATCATTGGCACGCAGGCGCATGATCCTGCTGCCTTCTATGAGGGCAAGCAAGTGAAGGGCCACGCAGAAGCGTTGTAGAGCAGTCTGATAGACTGCTGTTGAGCGCTGATGTACTGTAGCTTGGCAAGCTACAGGGCGATGGCACGCAGCTGCGCACTTTGGTAGAGCCTCAAGAGGCTTTACTAGTGACAGAAACGGAGATGGAGGGTCGGCAGGTCTGAAGGGTGGATGGTCGGGAACTGGAATATGCCCTTTGTAAGGGTGAGCATCCACCGCAGAGAGGTCCAGGACCGAAATCACAGGACTAGCTGCAGGAGCAGTGACGATCGATGGTTGAAAGTCAGACGACTGCAACGGAGGCTCCTCTGTAGGGGACAACTGCGACGACGATGAACCAGAGGCGCCTCTTCACCGATGGTGAAGGGAGACCTCTAAGGCAAAGTGGAGGGCGAGCTTTCCGACGAAGGTGCCCTTGGGGGCCGTTGGATCAACAAGCTGACTGCGCATAGCAGCAGTCCTCTGAAGAGGAGTCTCTATAAGTGAACTCTTCCCCGAGGAGAGACGGAGGACTTAGTTTCCCCCTCGAAGGATGTTCAAGAACGGGGGGAAACTAAGTCGGCAGCGACCGCTGAAGAGTCTGGAGGGGCCAAGGAGTTGGACGAGATCGCATGTGACAATTCTGACACTATGACGTCGACAAGAGTCAGAGGATCTACCTCTGACGGCGACGATGACTGCTGAACAGAAGTACCCATGCGGATGAATTGTAGCAAAGCTTCCTTGGAGGGCGGACCTGTAAGCCCCAAGGAAGACCAAATCTGCAAAAGGGAGGTTAGTGACAAGGCCTCATTCGGGGGGAGAGGTGGGGCCGCTTCACTAGGGGAAGCAACACCATCTCTCGAGAACCAGGGTTAGCCGACATTAACTTGGTCTACGCTACCACTGGACGGTCTCTCGTAAGAGGCCGAACCAGTAGGAGCTTCAGAAGAGGGTCGGGAGATGGAAGAAAAGGCCTTGGGTTTTTCTCCCTTCGAAGGAACCCTCGAAGGAGAAATATCCCGCTTGGACTTTTTCTTCCGGCCTCGACCAAACCTCTCCCACTGGGAGACCACTCCCTATACTCATTACACTTATTTGCACTATCACACCATTGACCTATGTATACAGGACAAATGGTGTGAGGATCAGTCTCCACCGCTAACATAAATGTTCCAAAAGGGCAGCCGGAGAGTTCAGGGCAAGTGCGCATGGTAGCAGAAGTCAACTTCACAAACACACACTAAGAGAAAAAAAAGCAAAAGTCATTAATGGCTGCCAATATTCGGCGAGGATGAAGAGCAGCAAAATCCGTTCACCCTCCGAGCCGAAAGCAAAGTGAGCTCAATCACAGGTGTGTGAGGGGGGGCAGTAGCAAGCTACCCTCCCATAACTAGCGTCAAAATTTAATGGCTCGTCTTTTCAGCTATGCTGAGAGTAATACATACATACATACATATACCAAGGCACTTCCCCCAATTATAGGGGGTAGCCAACATCAACAAATGAAACAAAACAAAAAGGGGACCTCTACTCTCTACGTTCCTCCCAGCCTGACAAGAGACTCAACCGAGTTCAGCTGGTACTGCTAGGGTGCCACAGCCCACCCTCCCCCGTTATCCACCACAGATGAAGCTTCATAATGCTGAATCCCCTACTGCTGCTACCTCCGCGGTCATCTAAGGCACCGGAGGAAGCAGCAGGGCCTACCGGAACTGCATCACAATAGCTCGCCATTCATTCCTATTTCTAGCACGCTCTCTTGCCTCTCTCACATCTATCCTCCAATCACTCAGAGCTTTCTTCACTCCATCCATCCACCCAAACCTTGGCCTTCCTCTTGTACTTCTCCCATCAACTCTTGCATTCATCACCTTCTTTAGCAGAGAGCCATTTTCCATTCTCTCAACATGGCCAAACCACCTCAACACATTCATATCCATCTAGCTGCTAACTCATTTCTTACACCCGTTCTCACCCTCACCACTTCGTTCCTAACCCTATCTACTCGAGATACACCAGCCATACTCCTTAGACACTTCATCTCAAACACATTCAATTTCTGTCTCTCCGTCACTTTCATTCCCCACAACTCCGATCCATATACAGTATCACAGTTGGTACAACCACTTTCTCATATAGAACTCTTTACATTCATGCCCAACCCTCTATTTTTTACTACTCTCTTAACTGCCCCCACCACTTTGCAACCTTCATTCACTCTCTGACGTACATCTGCTTCCACTCCACCATTTGCTGCAACAACAGACCCCAAGAACTTAAACTGATCCACCACCTCAAGTAACTCTCCATTCAATATGACATTCAACCTTGCACAACCTTCCCTTCTCGTACATCTCATAACCTTACTCTTACCCACATTCACTCTCAACTTCCTTCTCTCACACACCCTTCCAAATTGTCACTAGTCGGTCAAGCTTTTCTTCTGTATCTGCAACCAGTACAGTATCATCCGCAAACAATAACCGATTTACCTCCCATTCATGGTCATTCTCGTCTACCAGTTTTAATCCCCGTCCAAGCACTCAAGCATTCACCTCTCTCACCACTCCAACATCATCACAAATTTTAAGTAATTTGTATTTTTCCTAACATACTTACCGAGAACTACTTTCTTAGGAGTTACCTGGAATCTCCTCTCAACCGACCAGAGTTTTGTGTAGTCTACCCTACTTCCGTTTTCTGTGGGGACTAACTCAGGCGTAAGGAGAACGTGCCCTGAGGGTAGTCCTGAGCTAGGTCGGCGTTAGCTTGGGTCTCGCTCGTCAGTAAGTTCTTAGGATGGTACAAAAGGTCTTCAAGGGCAGAAAGGCACTCGGGGAAGGTAGGGAGGGCCATTACCCGAAAGTAGTTCTCGGTAAGTATGTTAGGAAAAATACAAATTACTTAAAATTTGTGATTTGTTCCAACACAGAGACTTACCTCGAACTACTTTCTTAGGAGACTTACACTTTAGGAGGTGGGAGTGTCTTCCTGAACTTTAGACCAAGCTAACCGGACGTCCAGGAACCTAGATGTGAACTAGGTTGCTAAATATAATGGAAAACGAAACGTAGGGAAAACTACACAAAGAGCTCATGTTAGTGTCTAAGTACTTACCCTTTAAAAAATTCCATGATGCTGAGTCCTGTAGCAAAGTTATAGAGACGTGTCTTCTTTGGTTTGTATGTGGGGTTATCTCCGAGTAGGGAAAGGAAAAACGGGGACAAGGGTGAAAGGGAACGAAACTGTGTCTCTTGGTTTTGCTATCCACGATTGTACCTGGGGCTTCACCATTAAATCGCTTTGAGCGCGGAGATGACTGTCCCAATAGAAAAACCGTCTAAGACCTCCTCGAGCAATCCTTGAGGTAATGCGTTGTGAAGGTCGACTGATTCGACCAGGTGCCTGCTTGAAGGATCTAGCCCACCGCCATGTTACTCTCAAAAGCTAGAGAAGTACTTAGACCCCTAATGTCATGGGGCCTGGGAGTACCTGGCAGGGGCAGTCCCTCTTCATTATAGGCCCTGACAATAACCCGTCTCAGCCAAAAGGAGATGGTATTCTTAGATACCCGCTTTTTCTTAACACCCGTGGAGACAAAAACATTTTTGATACCAGGGCGGAGATGGGCAGTCCTCTCAAGGTACTTTCTAATGGCACGGACGGGGCACAACTTCAAATCTTCTGGATTCCCTGTCCTGGGAATGGCCGGCATTAAAAAGCCCTCGAACTTAGGGTCCCAGACCGCTGGATTCTGAGTCTTTGCCAGGAAAGAAGGGATGAACTTGAGGGAGATTTCCCTCCACCCCTTCGAATGAGAGATGTCGTAAGACAACCCATGGATCTCTCCTACTCTCTTAGCAGAGGCCAAGGCCAACAAGAAGACCGTCTTGAGAGTGAGATCCCTGTCCACTATATCCTTCAGGGGTTCGAACGGCGGTCCACTTAACATCTTCAATACCCTTGCCAAGTCCCACTGCGGCACCCTGGAGGCCTGCGGAGGGCAAGCTTGTTCGAAGCTCCTGATGAGCATAGAAATGTGCCTAGAAGCGCCCAGATCAATGCCCTTCAGAAGGAAGACTTGGCCCAAGGCTGCACGGACTCCTTTGATAGCTGGAATTGACATGCCCACTTTGTCTCTGAGATGCACTAGAAAATCCGCAATATCTGGGACCGAGGCTTTGAGAGGCTTGATGTTCTTTGAGGCACACCATTTCGTAAAAGTAGCCCATTTTGCTTGGTAGACCACTGCTGAAGACCGTCTCAGATAACGTGACATCTTTTCTGCCGTACCTGTTGAATATCCTTCCTTCCTCAGGAGCCGCTCGATAGTCTCCAGGCATGAAGGCGAAGAGACTGAGGATTGTCGTGGAACCTTAGGAAGTGTGGCTGCCGTAGAAGATCTGGCCTGTCGGGCAGAGGCCACGGGGGAAGACATGCCAGGTCCCTTAGATGCGCGAACCACTCCCTCTCCGGCCACCAGGGCGCTACCAAAGTCATCTTTAAGTTTTGGGCCGTCCGTACTCTGTTGAGCACTTGCCTGATCAATGTGAAGGGGGGAAAAGCGTACACGTCGAGGTTGTCCCATTTGTGTTGAAAAGCATCTTCCAACACCGCCTTTGGGTCTGGGACAGGAAAAAAAAACACGGGGAGTTGTGCGTTCAGTCTGGTTGCAAAAAGATCCATCACCGGCGAGCACCATTTTTGAATGATGAGTCTGGCTACTTCTGGGAGGAGGGACCACTCTGTTCCCACTACTTGTCCCATCCTGCTGAGGCCGTCGGCTAGGACGTTCTTTTTGCCTGGAATGAACCTTGCTGAAATCCTGATCTGTTCCGACTCTGCCCAATCCAGGATCTCCAAAGCAAGATTGCACAACTCCTTCGATTTTAGACCTCCGTGTTTCTTTATGTACGCTACTACAGTGGCGTTGTCGCACATCAACGCCACTGTGTTTCCCCTCAGAAGATCCACGAACTGTAGGCAAGCTTCTCGGACTGCCTGCAACTCTAGGACGTTGATGTGCTGACCTTTCTCCTCGTCCGTCCAAGTTCCTCTCGTTGTCTCGTTGAGGAGATGTGGCCCCCACCCCTCTTTGGAGGCGTCTGTAAACAGAAGCATCTCGGGAGGCTCGGTTGCGAAGGGCATCCCCTTGAGAGTATTCGACCGACACCACTACCACTCCAGGGAGGGTATTGTCTCCGGCAGGACGGGGATTAATTTGTAGGGAGTCTACATGGTTCCAGAGACCCTTCAGGTTCCATTGGATGCTCCTGAGCCTGAGCCTCCCTTGGGGCCCGAGTTTCTCCAATGACACTAGATGCCCTATTAGCCTTTGCCAGTCTTTGGCTCTCCTGGGTTTTCTCGAAAGGAAAGGAAGGAGGATCCGTTCCAGGTTGCTCAACCGTTCCTCCAACGGAAAGGCCCTCACTAGTCGAGAGTCCAGTATCATCCCCAAGTAGGTCATCCTGGTGGAGGGAGACAGATTCGATTTTTCCAGGTTGATCGTGATACCCAGATCCTTGCAGAATTGAATTAGTTTTACTCCTTGCTCCTTCAAAGCTTCCTCTGAGGAGGAAAGGAGTAACCAGTCGTCCAGGTATCGAATGAGGTGAATACCCCGCTCATGAGCCCACACAGAAACCATCGTGAAGACTCTCGTGAATACCTGGGGAGCTGTTGACAAAGCGAAGCAGAGGGTCTTGAACTGTAGGATCTGGGAACCCCACTTCACCCGGAGAAACTTCCTGCTTGAGGGGTGGATCGGGATTTGAAAGTATGCGTCCTTGAGGTCTATGGACATCATGTAGTCCCCTTCCCTCAAGGACTGCAAGACCGACTTCGGGGTGTCCATTTTGAAGTCCGTCTTGCAAACAAACTTGTTGAGGGGTGACAGATCTATCACCGGTCTCCAACCCCCTGTCGCCTTCTCCACCAGAAAAAGATGACTGTAGAAGCCTGGGCCCGGATGTAGGACCACTTCCACTGCACCTTTCTCCATCATAGTGGAAACTTCTTCCTGAAGGGCCGCCCTCTTCAAGGGGTCCTTGGGTGCTAGCCACTCCACCAGACTGGCTGGGATCAAAGGTGGAGGTTCTGTTAAGAACGGGAGTCTGTACCCTACTTTCAGTACGGATACTGTCTAGAGCTCCGCACCGTGAGCCCTCCATGCTTGCCAATATTGTCTGAGGCATCCCCCAACCTGAGGCTTGGGCAGGAGTAGGGGGCCTCCCACTCTATCTCCTTCTGGAAGAGCGGCCTGAACGCTGAGTATGCCGTCCTAAAAGAGGCAGACGTTGCTGGGGCTCCTCTACGGGGGGGCTGCAGTGGTTGAGCCCAAGAGGTAGATGGAGCGTCTCTCCTCGTCAGGCTAGGAGAGGCATGAGAAGTAGAGGGGCCATCCGACGTTGTCCTCCTGTAAGTGGGCCTCCTCACGGAGTGGGGTCTGGGTGCACCCACTTTCTTCCTTTTCGAGACCTTTTCCATGAGCTCCTCCAACTGTTTCAACGGAAACAGGGAGTCACCACACACAGGCAGGCTCCTCAAAGCCCTTGCTTCTCTGTCAGGGATTTTCCGGGAAAGCTTGGCTAAGACCGTATCCCTTTTCCTAAGCACCCAATTGGCTAACAGGGCAAGAGACTGAAAAGTCAGGAACTTTAAGGTCTTTCCCCCGGAGATGATGAGTTCCTTCAGGAGGTCTTGTTTCGCAGGGTCTGTCAAGTCGTAGGTGGCTTGAACACCTACCAGAGTGGAGGCCCACCAGTCGAACCAGGAGGCGACGTGGACTACGTCCTTGGACATTTCCTCCATCATCGAAGTCTCCGACTGTGAAAAACAAATCGGGGCTGATGCGGCTCTGTCTTCCAGGGCACCCTGGCTCAATACTTCAAGGGAAGACTATTTTGCAGGCTCCCGGTCGCTGTCCTTCTGGTACATAAAACCTACTCTGGGACCTGAGTCCCTGGAGTAACTTTGAGGAACTCTGGGACTTGGGGGCTTCAGCATTGCCCGCCACAATCTTGTCCACGTGGGCATGGCCCAGGACCAAATCCCTGGCCACAGGCAGCACCAGGGAGGGTTTCTGCTGCATGGGGGCCTCCATCAGTCGATTAAGGCTGGACCGCCAGGCGTCCTCGTCGGCTGGAACAGGTTCTTCGATCCGGTGATGCCTCCGTATAAGGCCTATCACCCTCCGATATGCCGAGTCCTCGGTTGGGGAACCTTCACTGTCGCCAGCAACACCCTCTGTCTGAGTCCGAGGTGGCGGGCTGACGGGCACCCCCACCTATCGCTGTGACCTCCCTGTGGTGGTAATGGTCTGTGCCGACGGGAACCTCCGCACTAGACCCGGGTGTCAGGACAGGGATCGCCGTGTCGGCGAGGACTACCGTCCGTAAAACGTCTTTGGACAACGAGGATGAGGCTTCCGTGGGCTGGCCCGACGGAGGAAGCCGTCCCTGCTAGTCCAAGGGCCGAGTCAGCTGTGCTGACCCGACTAGGCTGCCCGTCCGAAAGCGCGGCTACCCCCGCTGGGGGGGTTGAGCCGGAAGCTTCGCGGCCTTACGCCTACCTGAAGAGGCCTTCTCGCTCTGTACCTTGCGAGGGTCATACTTATGCCTGGCAGAGGGCCTCCGTGGAGAACCGTCTCTGGACCGGCGGCTCGGAGAACGCTGAAACTCGTCGAAGTCCTCGACCCTCCTGCGGTGCAATATATAAGGGTTTGTGACTGAGAAAACTTTAGTGGTTTGTGTGTGTATGAAATATATTTGATTTTATTTTTTTCTTTTGTATCCCTCAAGCCCCCCTTTTTCCAAAAATGTCTTAATGCGTTATTGTTCCTTTCCAGGTATTGACAGCAGCCCCTACACTCAGTAAGGAGTGCAAGGGAGAGCAAATTTTGAATATTTCCTGTTATCAGTCTGTACTAGTCTGTGATGCTGTTCTATATCCATACCTTGTAACTAGAAGTAAGCTACTGTGTTGCTATATGAGAGTGTGTCATGAACATTAAATAGTTAACAGGAGCTATGGAAGTGGCATATCTGGTCAGAGGCCCAAGAAGTGAATTCCGATGTTAGGAAGAGGGTGACTTTTGAGTTTAGTATGAATTCAGACTTATTCAAAACCCCTTCCAAGATTGAGAGATTTCAAATGTGCTGTTGACAAACTTTTCGAGAAATTGTAATGGTGGGCCCGCACAGACCTGTACGACATAGTATGCGGCTGTACTTTTCAGAAATTAGGACTGTTTAAGTGACTTTGCATCCCAATGGTGGACGGGAGATTGATGAGAACAGTATTGATTTAGGGAAAATTGTGGTACTGTATTTTTCACCGTTATATGCTCTTTATAGATGGCATACTGGTACTTGCCCAAATAGATACACGGTTAGGTGTGCCTTGGTTTAGACTTGGCCTGTACAGGTACACTTATGAGTGTCCCACCTGGGGGAAGAAAATTTCCTGTTTGTTTATGACTGTTACCCTGTTGCTGAAGTTTGACGTTAAGGAATGCTAATTTTGTCTTTAATTTTCTATTTGGATTGATGGGTCCATGCTAACATAACCCTAACAGTTTTGTACAAATAAATTTTATTTTCTTGTTTTATGAACACTGCATATCATTCCTGTTCCTACACCAATGTGCCCCCCTTCCCCAGCCACTGTTTTTTAAGAAGACCCATTCACCATTGGTGGACCTACTCCTCTTGTACTTCCTCCTCGGTGACCTGGAACGTCTTCTGCTATACCTTGAGCGTGACCTCAAATGGGAGCGCCTGCTCCTGGATCTCTCCCTCCTCCGACGGCGCCTCCTCCTCGCTTCACCCTCCGAAGACCCCGACGATACTGCATAACCTGACCGACGGGCGGGCGCGGTGGCAACGGAGGTCTTCGCGAACTGTTGAGTTCCAGAGGTCGAGGGTTGCAAAAACGAGTCAGGAACCATCGTCAGAGTGGCTGGAAGGGAGGTCAGCCACACTACGCTGGGGAACCAGGAATCTAGGCCATCCTCCATCCGCAACGGGGACCTACCTGGTGTTTTCGGGAGCTTCCACCCGAAGGGCTCCCCTACCGTCAAGTCCAACCTATCCTGGACGCCATCAGCTGCTGAGGTACCTGAAACACAGGCCCAAGATGTGGGCGAAGAGACAGGAACAGTGTTACTCCACATGAGGTAATCGGAGGAGACGTGCCCCCCAATCACAAGGGCAGTCTCCAAGACCCCCAGACAAAGCACTTTCAGGCCCCCCACTAGCCTGTGAAGATTCAGCAACCCCCACATCATGAATAATAGACTCTTGGGGAAGAGCCATCGGCACCTTCCCCGCAATGGACTTACCTCGTCCCCTACCCTGGGTAGGGGAAGAAGGAACAGAAACCTCGTCAGACCTTCCACCTGGCGACGGCGAAGAGATGCTCGCCTTCCTGGGGGAACTTTTAGAGGACTACTTCTTCTTTGTGCTATAACGCACCCACTGGATCTCATTCCAGCTAACACACTCCGGGCACGTATCCGTCGGCGAGCACATTCTACCCCTATAGGAAGAGCAAAGGGAATGCGGGTCCACCTCCGGCTTGGATAGGAACGCTCCACACGACTTCCCGGCTCTAGGCCCAGGACAACGGCGGGTCTGCTCCATCACAACACAACCACAAGACACAGGCACGAAGGGAAGGGATAAGGAAAACACTTGGGAAGCACAAGGGAATTACGCGAACACGCGAGAACGCAAGGGAAAGCACAAAGATACCACGCGGGAACCACGTGGGACACACGAGTCGGGGACACAAAGGGTCGCAAGAGAATGGAGAGCGGCGTGACCAGAGAACTTACTGACGAGCGAGACCCAAGCTAACGCCGACCTAGCTCAGGACTACCCCCAGGGCAAGTTCTCCTTACGTCCGAGTTAGTCCCCACAGAAAACGGAAGTAGGGTAGACTACACAAAACTCTGGTCGGTTGAGAGGAGATTCCAGGTAACTCCTAAGAAAGTAGTTCAAGGTAAGTCTCTGTGTTGGAACAAATACCAGTTAAACAACCACGGCGACATCACACATCCCTGTCTCACCCCCACTCTCACCGGAAACCAATCACTCGCTTCATTTCCTATTCTAACACATGCTTTACTACCTTTGTAGAAACTTTTCACTGCTTGCAACAACCTTCCACCAACTCCCTATAACCTCATCACATTCCACATTGCTTCCCTATCAACTCTACCATACACTTTCTCCAGATCCATAAACGCAACATACACCTCCTTACCTTTTGCTAAATATTTCTTGCATATCTGCCTAACTGTAAAAATCTGATTCATACAACCCCTACCTCTTCTAAAACCACCCTGTACTTCTAAGATGGCATTCTCAGTTTTATCCTTAATCCTATTAATCATTACTCTACCATACTCTTTTCCAACTACACTCAACAAACTAATACCTCTTGAATTAAAACACTCATGCACATCTCCTTTACCCTTATACAGTGGTACAATACATGCACAAACCCAATCTACTGGTACCATTGACAACACAAAACACATATTAAACAATCTCACCAACCATTCAAGTAGTCACACCCCCTTCCTTCAACATCTCAGCTCTCACCCCTATTAAATAGCATGGTTTGTATACGGAACTACTATGTTTTGAAAAAAAAATAAAGTTCAAACTCTCCTCAATCACATTTTCCAAAAGTTTCAGATTAGGCCGAAGAAATCTCGATTTCGCTAGAATTTCCAAAATGCAGTGCATCACCTTTCTATAATTACAAGACAAGGTTTTCCCACTATACATTTCTTGATACTGTACTGTACTCTAGAAGCTCATGGATGACAGGCTCCAAGCTAACAGAAATGATCCTAGGACATTTGCCTAGGATTCTCTTAACCTCTTTAGCAGTTATATTCTATATCAATCCCACAGTTATATCAACAGTCCTCCAGTCTATAGTCACTCTTCATGAAAATATTTTCAAAATATTGCCTTCATAGTTTCTTTACTTTCAACTTTAATTTCTCTATTCTTCATGAGAACATTTTCAAAATACTGCCTTCATAGTTTCTATACAGTACTTTCAACTTTACGAACTTTTGAAATGCTGCCTTCATAATTTCCTTACTTTCAACAACTTTAATTTCTCTGTTCTTCACGAAAAGATTTGCCAACTGGCCATTATTTTCCACCTAGTCTTTTTTATTCCTTCAACTGACTTAGTGCCTTATTCGTTGATATTTGCCACACATTTTTTTTTTTTATTTTTCCATTTCTGTATTTTCAACATTTTGGCTGACTTCCTCATCTTTCTATTCTTTTGCTTCATAATAAAATTTGATGAAAGCAATCTTGTGTTAAGCAAGCTTTATCTGTTATAACGAAGCAATCCTTTTCTTTGATACTGTCCTTGATTCTTATCAAAAACCAAGTCTCCGATTCACCTTGCCAACTACTATAGTCTATCAACTTTCCTATGGGTTTCTATCAAATGCTTGTAGGTTAATGAATACTGCCTTCAGCCCCTGGGAGTTGGAAAGGCTACCATTTATAGTGCAAAGTAAAAGAACCTACACCAGAAGCTTTAAGGGGGCAGGCCGGAATGCCAATAAATGGGAGTATAGGAAGAAAAACACAAAATCCTGAAAAAAATCACCGAGCTTCGTATGGCAATGGAGAATGCAAATAAGAAATATTTTGTTAAAATTCCTCTTACTTTCATAGTTACAGGGTAATTAGTAAAGGTAACTCAATAAAACAAACATAGTTCCCTACAAGAAAATGCAGTATTTTTTCTGTTATTGTAAATTTTGATAATCACTACATTTTAATGTGAAAGAAATTGTAACAATGGCATCAGTATAACTTCCACGAGTCGCGGACTAATGTATTATACCCTTCACCCTTCAGTTCTATCACAAACTTGAGAGAGAATGAGTACATGCGTGAGTTTGACGTCCGACATTCACTCATTTTTACGTTTTTCTTTTTTTCAGCAAAAATTTTATTAGAGGAAAAGAAAATCTAAACATCTTGCTAACATAAGGAAGAAGTAAATTTGGTGAGAGAGAGAGAGAGAGAGAGAGAGAGAGAGAGAGAGAGAGAGAGAGAGAGAGAGAGAGAGAGAGACTTACCTTATTGCCTTATTCTATGTTTGGGTTCCCCCAGGTCCCTCAGTGTGAGGCACCTCGTATATCCACCAGAGTTGCTAATGCATCTTCCAGTGTATTTTGCATCTTCCAGTCTTGGATGGTCTGGGATGCACCTTAGGTATTTATCGAGCTTATTCTTAAACACATCTACGCTCACTCCTGATATGTTTCTTATATGAGCTGGCAGCACATTAAATTGTCGCTGCATTATCGATGCTGATGCGTAGTGGATTAATGTCCTGTGCGCCTTCCTTAGTTTTCCCGGTATAGTTTTGGGCACTATTGATCTACCTCGGCTTGCTCTTTCTGATATTTTTAGCTCCATGATGTTTTCAGTAATTCCTTCAATTTGCTTACATGCTTGTATTATCATGTAGAGTTCTCTTCTCCTTTCTAGACTGCATAGTTTTAAAAATTGCAATCTTTCCCAGTAGTCAAGGTCCTTAACTACTTCTACTCTAGCAGTATAGGACCTTTGTACACTCTACGTATTTGTACAATATCCTTTTGGTAGTGTGGGTACCATATCACATTGCAGTACTCGAGTGCATAAGTTTTGTAAAGCATAATCATGTGTTCTGCTTTCCTTGTTTTAAAGTGTCTGAATATCATTCCCATTTTTACTTCACATTTAGCCCACAGTGTTGCTATTTGGTCGTTGCATAACATATTCCTGTTTAACATTACACCAAGGTCTTTAATTGCTTCCTTGTTTTGTGATTGTCTCATTATTAGGTCCCCTGTAAGCACATACCATTCCTTCTCCGTTTCCATAGTTTATTGATTCAAATTTACCGGAGTTAAATACCATCCTATTTATCTCCGCCCATTCATATATTTTGTTTAGATCTCTTTGTAGTGAGTTCCTATCTTCATCACAAGTAATTTCTCTACTTACTCTTGTGTCATCGGCGAAACTTCTCACTACAGAATTTTTAACATCACAGTCTATGTCTGAGATCATAATAACAAACAGCAATGCAGCTAATACCGTACCCTGTGGCACGCCAGATATGAACTGATCTTCATCTATTTTCTTGTCATTTGCAACCACTATGTTTTCTGTTTTGCAGAAATTCTTTTACCCATTTTCCTATCTTTCCCACAATATTATGCATTCTCCTTTTTTCTCTCTAATATATTATGGTCTACCTTGTCAAAGGCTTTTGCAAAATCTAGATAGATCACTTCTGTGTCTTTTTCATTTATCATATTATTGTATATGTTTTCATAGTGTGCTATCAGTTGGGTTTGTGTACTTTTTCCGGGCACAAAACCGTGTTGACCTATATCAAACAAATTATTTTTAACCAAATGATTCATTATTTTCTTTTATATTACCCTTTCATACACTTTCATATGTGATGTTAGACTAACAGGTCTATAATTGCTTGCCTCTAGTGTCTTCGAAAAACACTATGCAAAACCAATCTCAACTTGCTCGCAAGTCCAAAATCAGAAGGATGACCTGGTGAGCACGAGTGGTAGGTGTCGGTAGGGTAACCCAACTGTATTCTCTAGGGCCTGTCACGGCCCTCCCCCTTTGATGAAGGGATTATCTAAATGGAAGACAGCCTGTGAACAGTGTTTTACAAACGCCCTTGTTAGATATACGACACCAACAAGGTGCTCGCGCGAGGGTTGTAACCTCTGCATTCCATGCTTTTATCTTTCTCTAGTATATTTGGAAGGTTTATATTAGGAAAGAAGGACTTTCACCGGGCGTCACAGGTCTCTCCCCAGAAATAGATTTTTCCTTCGTCAAAATCCCTTAATTGCTTGCCTCTAGTCTTGATCCACGAGAGAGAGAGAGAGAGAGAGAGAGAGAGAGAGAGAGAGAGAGAGAGAGAGAGAGAGAGGAGTCTGTTTATGAGTAAATTACGATAAATAACTTTTTCTTCTTTTATAAATCCCAAAAAAAGAACAAAATTCATAATAATCATGATTTATTAATACTGTCTTTGTAAAAATATAAAGAAAAACTTTGAAAGCCCTATCTCAAAACTATACTTATTGACCTTCAAATTCAAGTCTCCCTCTGCTTTAAAGATAAAACATTGAAATTTGGTATATAACTTAGAAATACATTATAAAACCATGAAATGAAGCCCTTTTTTCCAATTTAATTTTTCCCCTAATTTTTAGGGTTAATTTTTTAACCATAATGAAAATTCATATCTGGCAAAAAAATTACTTTTAGAAAAAAAAAAAATTCATATTATTGGAGGTCTATATCAGGTCTATATCTTAATAATAATTATCAAAGACGAGATAGAATTTCCCTAACTAATGCAAACCTGGAGATATGTGGATATTCTTCCTGAGTAGTTGTATATGTATTATCTTGATTGCAGTTTAAACAACTACCCATACCACATTTTTTTATGAATAGCCAGCCAAGCACACTAACTTAATGCTTTGGTTTTAAAAACAACTATGTAGTCTCACATAAAAAAATTCTCCCATTTACCTTTTTCTCTTCCTGCCTTTAGATGAAATCTTGACATTTCCATCAGAAACAGTTAGCACAGATTGCTTGTTTTTATTTTGCTGAGCTATTCCGAAGCACTTTCTCTCACTGGCTAAATCCTGGAAAGAAAAATAACTAAGTTTTAGAACATTCCTCTGTGTATTATTTATTATTATTACTTGCTAAGCTACAACCCTAGTTGGAAAAGCAGTATGCTATAAACTCAGGGGCCCCAACAAGGAAAATAGCCCGGTGAGGAAAGGAAACAAGGAAAAATAAAATATTCTAAGAACAGTAACAACAGTCAAATAAATATTTCCTATATAAACTATAAAAAATTTAACAAAACAAGAGAATGAGAAATTAGATAGAATAGTGTGCCCAAGTGCACCCTCAACCAAAAGAAACTGTTTATAACATGTTATTTTCATTAGTAAAATAAATTTTTGAATATACTTACCCGATAATCATGTAGCTGTCAACTCCGTTGCCCGACAGAATTCTACGGGAGGGATACGCCAGCTATCACTATACTAGAAGGGGGTGTACTCACAAGCGCCACCTGTGGCCAGGTACTACAGTACTTGTTGTTGACGCCACCTCACTTTTTCCTCGGTCCACTGGTTCTCTATGGGGAGGAAGGGTGGGTCAATTAAATCATGATTATCGGGTAAGTATATTCAAAAATTTATTTTACTAATGAAAATAACATTTTTCAATATTAAACTTACCCGATAATCATGTAGCTGATTCACACCCAGGGGGGTGGGTGAAAAACCAGTGTACAAGACTAAAGGATAGCTAAGTATCCCGTATTTCATATAATCAGTTATCCACAATAACAATGAAATAATAAGTACCTGGTAAGGAAGTCGAATTGAACCGTTACTCTGCCTTTAATAAGATCGTCTTCCTTACTGAGCGCAGCGTTCCTCTTGGAAGGCTGAATCAACTCAAAGGTGCTAAAGTATACAGGGCTGCAACCCATACTAAAGGACCTCATCACAACCTTTAACCTCGGCGCTTCTCAAGAAAGAATTGACCACCCGCCAAATCAACAAGGATGTGGAAGGCTTCTTAGCCGACCGTACAACCCATAAAAAGTATTCAAGAGAAAGGTTAAAAGGTTATGGGATTATGGGAATGTAGTGGCTGAGCCCTCGCCTACTACTGCATTCGTTGCTACGAATGGTCCCAGGGTGTAGCAGTACTCGTAAAGAGACTGGACATCTTTGAGATAGAATGATGCGAACACTGACTTGCTTCTCCAATAGGTTGCATCCATAACACTCTGCAGAGAATGGCTCTGTTTGAAGGCCACTGAAGTAGCCACAGCTCCCACTTCATGTGTCCTTACCTTCAGCAAAGCAAGGTCTTCTTCCTTCAGATGAGAATGTGTTTCTCTAATCAGAAGCCTGAATAGTAAGAAACTGAGTTCTTAGAACTTGGAAAAGAAGGTTTCTTGATAGCACACTATAAGGCTTCTGATTGTCCTTGTAAAGGTTAAGACCTTTTTAGATAGTACCTAAGAGCTCTAACTGGGCAAAGTACTCTCTTCAGTTCATTCCCCACCAAGTTGGACAGGCTTGGGATCTCGAACGACTTAGGCCAAGGACGTGAAGGAAGCTCGTTTAGCAAAAACCGAGCTGCAAGGAACATGTAGCCGTTTCAGATGTGAAAACAATGATCCTGCTGAAGGCGTGGATCTCACTTACTCTTTTAGCTGTTGTCAAGCACACGAGGAAAAGAGTTTTTAATGCGAGGTCCTAAAAAGAGGCTGATTGGAGAGGTTCAAATCTTGATGACATAAGGAACCTTAGGACCACATCTAGATTCCAGCCTGGAGTGGACAACCGACGTTCCTTTGAGGTCTCAAAAGACCTAGGGAGGTCCTGTAGATCTTTGTTGGTGGAAAGATCCAAGCCTCTGTGGCGGAAAACCGCTGCCAACATACTTCTGTAACCCTTGATCGTAGGAGCTGAAAGGGATCTTACTTTCCTTAGATATAACAGGAAGTCAGCAATCTGGGTTACAGTGGTACTGGTTGAGGAAACTGCATTGGTCTTGTACCAGCTACGGAAGACTTCCCCTTGAGACTGATAGATTCTGAGAGTGGATGTTCTCCTTGCTTTGGCAATCGCTCTGGCTGCCTCCTTCGAAAAGCCCCTAGCTCTTGAGAGTCTTTCGAAAGTCTGAAGGCAGTCAGACGAAGAGCGTGGAGGATTGGGTGTACCTTCTTTACGTGAGGTAGACTTAGAAGGTTCACTCCTAGAGGAAGAGTCCTGGGAATGTCGACCAGCCATTGCAGTACCTCTAAGAACCATTCTCTCGCGGGCCAGAGCGGAGCCAACCAAGGTCAGCCGTGTCCCTTTGTGAGAGGAGAACTTCTGAAGTACCCTGTTGACAATCTTGAACGGCGGGAATGCATACAGGTCGAGATGGAACCAATCCAGCAGAAAAGCATCCACGTGAACTGCTGCTGGGTCTGGAATCGGAGAACAATACAACAGGAGTCTCTAGGTTATCGAGGTAGCGAACAGATCTATGGTTGGCTGACCCCACAGGGCCCAAAGTCTGCTGCAAACATTCTTGAGAAGGGTCCACTCTGTGGGGATGACCTGACCCTTCCGGCTGAGGTGATCTGCCATGACATTCATACCGCCCTGAATGAACCTCGTTACCAGTTAGCTTTCGATCTTTAGACCAGATGAGTAGGTCCCTTGCGATCTAGAACAACTTCCACGAAAGAGTCCCTCCCTGCTTGAAGATGTAAGCCAGGGCTGTGGTGTTGTCAGAGTCCACCTCCACCACTTTGTTAAGCTGGAGGGACTTGAAGTTTATCAAGGCCAGAATAACCGCCAACAACTCCTTGCAATTGATGTGAAGTGTCCTTTGCTCCTGATTCCATGTTCCCGAGCATTCTTGTCCGTCCAAAGTCGCACCCCAGCCCGTGTCTGATGCGTCCGAGAGGAGACGGCGGTCGTGTTTCTGAACAGCCAAAGGTAGACTTCCTTGAGAAGAAAGCTGTTCTTACACCACGCGAGAGAAGACCTCCTCTCTTCGGAAACAGGAACTGAGACCGTCTCTAGCGTCATGTCCTTTATCCAGTGAGCAGCTAGATGATACTGAAGGGGGGGGAGGTGGAGTCTCCCTAACACGATGAACAGGGCCAGCGATGAAAGTGTCCCTGTTAGACTCATCCACTACCTGACTGAGCATCGGTTCCTTCTCAGCATGCTCTGGATGCATTCTAGGGCTTGGAAGATCCTTGGGGCCGACGGAAAAGCCCGAAAAGCTCGACTCTGAAGATCCATACCCAAGGAGACAATGGTCTGGGATGGGACGAGCTGAGACTCCTCAAAATTGACCAGGAGGCCCAGTTCCTTGGTCAGATCCATAGTCCATTTGAAAATCTCCAGACAGTGACGACTTGTGGGAGCTCTTAAAAGCCAGTCGTCTGACGGAGCCGGACACAAGATCATGGTACTGCTGCACAGTCTGTGAACTGTCAACCATGGGCAAGCGAGGAAGTACAGTGACAACCCGAATCTGTCTAGACTGTCTGGGTCGTACAGACAACTCCTTATCGGGTTGCTGAGGTTGCCGCACTGCGTCACAACAAGTCACTTCTGCTGGTTGTTGAACGTCTTCCCCGTGACACATTGACTCCGTAAACAAAAAATCCTCTAACAAGGACTAAGCTTGGACTGCATGTCTTGCAACACAGCTCAAGGTCTATGGGAGCAGGTGTGGTAACAGACGGGATTAGCGACTGAAGTGGAACCATTACCTTCCCTGGAAGCATGTTATGCTTAAATAAAAGTCCATAGGAGGCTACGCAGCTAAAGGCTCCCTCCAAATGACAGAGTCCTCAAGGGAATATCAGAAGGAGGGAGAAAAGAACTCTCTCATCTACAGGGACCATATCCTAGAAAAGCTAAGTTCTCTCAGTGAGGGTTTCACTGGTGCAAAAGCAGCAGACTAGAAGGCAACGTTATGAAACTGCTTGACAGTCTAGTGAGTTGGCAACAACCACAGATGTGTGACTGAGAAGCATGCGGTAAGGTATGCAGAGCATGTTGTATGCAGAGTATGCTGTATGCAGAGCATGTTGTATGCAGAGCATGCTGAATGCAGAGCATGCTGTATGCAGAGCATGTTGTATGCAGAGCATGCTGAATGCAGAGCATGCTGTATGCAGAGCATGTTGTATGCAGAGCATGCTGTATGCAGAGCATGCTGTATGTAGAGCATGTTGTATGCAGAGCATGCTGAATGCAGAGCATACTGTATGCAGAGCATGTTGTATGCAGAGCATGTTGTATGCAGAGCATGCTGTAAGCAGAGCATGCTGTATGTAGAGCATGCTGTAAGGTAAGCAGAGCGTGTGCATGGCGTTTAACATTTCTCAGAAATTCCATGACCAGTGCTAGAGTGCTTTATGCATGCTTGCATGGGGTTTTAATATCAACATAATATTTACCTTACATTCATAACTCAAGATTCATATTTTTGCCATATTTTGCGATATTGTTAAAAATATATTGCAAGGAATACAAATATATTTTTATAAGTAATACAAATAACCTCCATTATCATAATGTTTGAAAATGGAGGTAAGGTATGCTGAACAGCAGAGTCAGAACGAGCTGGAACAACAATAGTTGTGGTTTCCTCTTCAAGACTCTGTTGAGGGAACACCTGAGGCTCAGTCTGCAAAGGCTGATCAAAAGAAGTAGCAGAAGGTAGGCGCATGGGTGGAGGAGGCTGACTCCTGGCATGAGTGGCTGAACTCAAGGGTTGCGCTTGCTGAGTGGTTGGCGGATGCGCAGTAGCAAGTTCCTGAGGAACGAGTTGAGGTTCCTGCGGAGTGAGCTGAGAGCGAAAAGGTAGTGGCTGCGCAGAACGCAGTAAAAGTCTCGCAAGTTGAGGCTCCTGAGGCGCAAGGCTAAGGTGTTGAGGTGCTTGCCTTGAGGAGGGTTGAGCTCGCTGCAGCGAGAGCTGAGGAGACTGACTCATGGATGGGAGAGGTTGTTGTACCTCAAGCGAGTGTTGCCTCTGGAACAGCAAGTGGAAGCGGAGGAAGAGAGGTATAAGCCTCCTGTTCCCATTGCTGAGGTTGCCTTAAGGAAGGCGGAGGGAGCTGCACACCACTGGGATCAGTAAACTCATAACGTGGCTCAACATCGTACGCCTGGCAGGCGGTACTGCGGTCAGGCGGAGCGAGCGCAGGCGGAGCGAGCGCAGGCGGAGCGAGCGCAGGCGGAGGCGCAACCTTCTCAGCCCGACACTCACGCATCAAGACCGAAAGTTGTGACTGCATGGACTGCAGTAGAGTCAACTTGGGGTCGGCAGACACTAAGGTCTGCTGAGGTAAAGCCTTAACAGCAGAGATCTGTTGCGGCAGAACCTTACTCCTCTTAGGCGGAGTGCATTCAACTGATGACTGCGGCGAGTCAGAGCTAACCCAATGACTGCATCCGGGTTGTTGAACTCTAACTTCGTACGTCTGGCATAGGTCTGGACTTTACGTTTAAGAGGTCTTGAGACCTGAGACCAGCGTTTTCTCCCCTAAATTCTTCTGCAGACGAGCAAAATAAGGGCTCAATCGTCTGCGGGTGGGAGTGACGGTCTCGGTAAGACACGCCCGCAACCACCGAGGATACTTCTGTGCGCCGATCAAGGCCTGCTGAACCCTTTTGCCCTTCGACATTGCTTCTCCCCTGGGCTTGGGAGCTTGCAAGAGGTCCCGGACTGGGAGGACGACTGGCGCGCACAGAAGTACCCTCACGCACAACACTGACACACTTTGCGCTAAACACTTATCACTTTGATTTTCTGTTTGCACTTATTTCACTGAACTCGAAACTTTAAGTGGTTTGTACCTGAAACACGCAATTCTATCCTTTCTCAAAAGTTAGTAATTGCGAAAACAGAATTACAATGTAACAGAGAAATCTAATGAAAGATAAATAATTCAGTGGCTGGAAAGAGACTAAACACTAGATCACTCTAGAAACGTTTACCTTCTTCGCCTAAAGAGACTAGGGAGAAGAGCAAAAACGATAACAACGTTACTCGCTTGAATGAAACGTTTATCCTCCTCTTTCTCCCTCCGTCTCTATCTCTCTCTCTCTCTCTCTCTCTCTTGACTTAGAACCTGAGAGAAGAGCCCAATCATATATATCGTTAAAACATATTATTGTTAAAGGAAAAAACTGAAATATTTCCCAAAATGAAAAGTTCCTTTATTAGGATTAAAACCATTAAGTTAAGAAAGAATGAACAAAACGCTAGACACGGTTACTCTTACTGCAACGTGAAACCGTGAAAATTCTTTCTCTATCGTAACGATAGAGCGCAAGTTGAACGTTCTGAACGTCAACAACTGCAGAGACAAAACAAAACGTTAGTTCAACTTTGAAAACAGTACGAGACTATCAAAGAAATTCTTTCAAAGACATTAAAATAGCATAATATGTTAACAGGTAAAACCGAAATGACGGGCTCAATGTTAATTAACTTCGGTACCAAGAAAAGACCGCCTACTATTAGGAAGGTCGAATATAAACAAATATAAAAATTAATTTTAATAAGTTTATAATAAAAGGAAGTTAATCGAAGAGGCCTATAAGAGGCGGAGAGATATAAAATAAATCTATAACTTTTGTTAAGCAAAATAAAGAAAGAGAGTCTATACTCTCTTAGACACCAACACTTCCGTCTAAGGGAAGGGTCGGCCATTTAAAGGTGAAAGAGAGTTCATACTCTCTTCGTCACCATAATTAATCAAATTAATTCCAAAAGCTAACTAAGCTAATATAGAAGTTTCCAGTATAGCGAATAGCTGCAAATTTTAGAGAAATACTTCACCAAACCGTGAACAATACTCCAAAATCATAAGCGTATCCAAGAACGTCTTGCCGGAAGCACGACAGAGGAAAAAGTGAGATGGCGTCAACAACAAGTACTGTAGTACCTGGCCACAGGTGGCGCTTGTGAGTACACCCCCTTCTAGTATAGTGATAGCTGGCGTATCCCTCCCGTAGAATTCTGTCGGGCAACGGAGTTGACAGCTACATGATTATCGGGTAAGTTTAATATTGAAAATTTTATTTTTCAGCTACTAAATTTTTACACTCAAATCCAGCAAAGGTATTTCTACTGTGTCCGTTTGATACTGCTTTCTTATGCCTTGGATGCTTGATAGACCTCAAATTTCATTCTGAATAAGAGATACTATTCAGTATACTTTTACATTATTATTTCAAAGGGTGTTTTTATTATGATTATAATTAAAAAGGAGATTTAACAGACCAAGGAGTCAAGCTCAACTCTCATAGTTGGACCAATTAAATTTGGGAAGAAAAAAATATACTAAATCAAATATATAAAAAAAGAAACAAATATAAGATATAAAACAAATTGTGACAAAATTCTGTGATATATAAAAATTTGAAGCTTTCCTATAAAAACCTTCACTTCATAAAAACATTAACATCATTGAAACACTTATAATTTGATAAAATGTCAGAAAAACTTTTCTTGGCAAAACAAATACTGGGTACTGTATTTCTATCTTAAAAGCTTAGCAGTTGCAAAAAAAAATATGTTGTATAGTTAAAATTTTACACACATTACACCCGCAAACTGTCACGAGGTAAGCACATTAAAAATTGATGCGTCAAATTTGTATAACCAATAAGTAACCCATTATTCTTTAGTGCTAACGATTCCTATGAAGAAATACTTGACTTTGTGTTAATTTACTGTTGTCATATTCCTTACTACAGTTTATTTGCCATTTTGCTACTGTGAAATGCTTCATGATAGTTATATAACTTTTAATGGGTAGTTCAATGTTCTTTTGTGGTAAATCTAGAAAAATCATAGAAAATAAAAATCTTTTCTCAAGACGCACAGAAAATAAAGTAAAAATCTTTCCTAACATGGTCCTCCGTCCCTCTCACTTGAGCAAATTTATGGGTACATTGATCAGCCGAAGTAATATAAATTATTCCCAACCTTATCTTTGCTCTGTCATGGCTCGCTTTTCTCGTAATTTGACACTATCTTCTTGACCCTCCGCTATGCGCCTCCTCAAGCAGTTTGGATGAAAAAATAAAAATTGACCAAACTACCTACACACTCAATGACCTTCCTCTCAATAAAACAATATAAATTAACAAAGTACTCTTCAAATACCAAGATATCCAAAAAGTAAGAAAACAGCAGTCAACAGTAGGTCAGCAACTAACCAAGCGCACGGTACTAATGAACAAAGATACACAATCCTTAGATAGGTTAGGTGAAATTGGAGTTTTAGTGCACATTTGATTCATTATGTTAAGGCAGCAATAAGATCATCAGCTATATTATGGTAGAGTCCCAAATAACGCCAATACCGCTTACCAGTAACTAGGAGCTTGAAGGTTTTCTTTTTTTGTGAGCAAAATCCATTAGACTAGAGCAAAGCGAGACCACAGCAGAGTTAAATCCATCAAACTATCGGGGGCCTTTGTATATCGGTGGCCAGTTCCTCCTGCATGGATTATAAATGGTCATCAACCAACCTAAACTTTCCCCCCTAACCTAACCTACAAGCCGTGTCCTTACCTAATTACCTAATGGAGGGGGGGGGGGCCTAATGCCCCTACACTGCCATATTCTAAGTTAGCCATAATAATACATACAGGTGGCCACTAAGATACATACACCCAAACTATCGAAATATTACTGAAATCTAATGATTTTTGCTCTGCCATGCACTAGCTCGCTCGCAAAAAAAGAAAACCATCAAGCTCCATGTACTGGCAAGCGACAATGGTGCTAGGTGGGATTTTATTGTAATAATACCAGATCATCTCTGAAAGTAAAGCTGGTACAATAATCAAGCAGTTCCGTAATTAACTAGTCCGGAGTACCTACGATAATTGTATTATGATCATTATAGGTCTTACCAACACAGCACGGACACATTGTAAAACCTGCGGAACGAAATTAGATGAATCTAACCCTTGAAAGACAACTAAACATACAACAAAGGCCATAAACTAAGACATCACCTTCTTTATCAGGAATAGTATCAATTTTATATTAGAAAATTGAATTGGTCAAGTCTGTGGTGACATCTACAGTAACCTTGATTAGGACACACATAAAAAACACTTTGTATTATAATTACCTTTGACCTTATAACACCCATATTTTCAGAAGACGGTCTGGTAGACATTATTAATGGGATTTCTTTTCGTTATTTAGAAGGAAGTGATCTCGTGTGGTCCTTCAGGGTTTGTTGTTTTGGTTTTTAAACTTTAAAGGGCGAGCGTAAACTAGACATAAACTATACCATTGGTTCCTTTCCGGAAGTAAATGATGAACGAGATTTTTATACCGTCATTTGTTTAATTAATTTCAATATTTGTTTTACGTATTGCATCCGAATTATATGAAATATTATCGCAAAAGTTATATTCAAATATATCCTTACCAAAATATTCTTTTATAGGTGGCTTGATCGGAAACTTATGTCGGTGTTATGAAGACAACAAATTGTTATTTGTAAAGCATATACTTTATTAACCTGCGATTTGTGGCGGGATTTTTTTAATGAATTTTCTGTTTTTTTTATTTTTAATCGAATGGAGTCTAGATAATTCTCTTCAAATTACCAGTGGTATCTTTATGCTTTCAATAAAAAATACAGTAGTTACATAGGTTGAATATACTTGAAGCCTGAAGGGCTAATTTGGTATTTATTAGGACCTGTTTTCCCATAGAAAATTGCAGGGCCATTATTATATCAATTTCGGCGCGTATTGCCAAATCCCATATATCACAGTGTTTAATTTCGAAAATATTGTTTTTACCTGAAAACTGTAACCGCAGGACAACCAGAGTCACAAATGAATTCGATACCTAAACTTTTTTTGATTGACAGACAATAGTTCTTCAAAGTTCAAAATGACATAATTTTATGTAATTAAGATTTGTAACCTTCAATATCAGGAATATAATCAACTAGAAATCATAACTACGTTCCCAGCTTTACAACACCTAAAATTTACTTTATTTTCCGCATCATGGTTTTCTATAGTTTATACATTTAACAAAATCCAATGTACAGTACTTTCTTTCATTACATGAATTACCAATACAATGTCCTCAAATTCTATAATTATTTCTGAATTTAGCGCACACTTCTTGATCTGACTTGATCTCTGACACTATAAGTTAGCTACTGTATATAGATAGAGCATATATTTGTTAGTATCATATGCACCATGCGGAAAAAAAATTATATCACCATTACCATGAAGCTCACGGCCACATTTCAGAATAATGTGGACACTAGGTAGTCGTGACTGGACAGTCTCCCTAACAGTAGGTTTCTTAAATAGCTTCATTAAAGAGGTTACTAATAACTTTTCGAATAAGTTTTTCGACGGTTTTTTTTTATTATGACTACACTGTCTACCATACTTTGTATTCTGTTCATTACATCATCTTTACTTGTTCCATAAAAATTTTGAACGTTTTTGGTCATTAGGGTATCAACACACACACACACACACACACACACACACACACACACACACACACACATATATATATATATATATATATATATATATATATATATATATATATATATATATATATATATATATATATATATATATATATATATATATAGGCCTAAACTTGAAGTGCTTTAGCAAACTTATTTATCCTTTCAGCAAATTTACTCGAAGCTCGTTTAGATCAACTATCTTCAAGGTCTTTTCCCTAACATTACTGAACAGCGTAATATATGTAGTCTTATTTACTTCGATATTATTAGCCATCTTAACTACGACTTCGCTATTATTATTATTATTATTATTATTATTATTATTATTATTACTTGGTAAGCTACAACCCTTGTTGGAAAAGCAGGATGCTATAAGCCCAGGGGCTCCAACAGGGAAAATACAAAATAGACCAGTGAGGAAAGGAAAAATAGAATATTTTAAGAACAGTAACATTAAAATAAACATTTCGTATATAAACTAGGAAAACTTCAACGAAACAAGAGGAAGAGAACTAAGACAGAATAGTGTGCCTAAGTGTACCCTCAAGCAAGAGAACTCTAACCCAAGACATTGTTTTCCAATTCCATGTTAATGATCCAAACCTGTTTATTAAGTTTCATGTTGGCTCTTCCTGCAAATGTTTAGCAGTAACTTGTGATCTCCATTTTGATTTTTTCCCTCATTTCACTGCATTATTTCATATTCTTTTACACGTTGAATACACAGCATTTGCGAAAGAACCTCATTGTTTAGCCTACTTGTCATTTTCCTTTTGAAATATAAAGCCAGTCATCTCATCAAATCCAATTCTGAATTTATATCCAAGAGTTATATCTTATCAAAAAGATTAGACTAAACTCTTATTAGGCTAGCTGTATACCCATAATACATTTGAATGTTTGTTTCACATTGATTCACAGTACATTACTGTGATGTATTTCTGTACATGAAAGCACTTTAATATTGACAATTGTAAAAAATACATTATCAAGCAGATCAAATCAAATCTAACAGGAATATTAAGCAATAATCTGGCAAATGTGCACACAACTCTGCTGTCTTAAAATGAAGAAACTGTGATATCTTCTTAAAGAACTTCACATTAATGAAAATTTGGAAAACGATCTCTACTCTAAAAACAAAAAAAACCCATCCTTTATATGAAACTTGGCAAAAGATGGTATTACCATAAAAGCTTTGTAACATTATGTTACAGTAATTGGTAGCTGAGCAGGGGAAAAAGGACACCTTCACATGCATGCTCTCTTATCAGTTATCATTTTGGCATTGGCGTATTTATCATTAAATATGTAAATTTGTGTTGTAGGGAAATGTGTAATTACCTTACAAGAATGCAAACACAATATCAGTTAAGAGGAAGATACTCTCTCTATATGTGTGAAGCCTTTTTCTATGAACAGACTAGTATGTTCATCCCTACCCATAAAAACCAGCTCTCTGATAGACATCAGTAGAAGGATAGTTTTTTATATAATCACCTATATGGCCCATACCAATATGGGGATCATCCATTGACCACCCATCAACGTTTTATATATATATATATATATATATATATATATATATATATATATATATATATATATATATATATATATATATATATATATATATATATATATATATATATATATATATATACCTGTACTTTGGAAGAGATGTACCATTCAATAGGAGATCTGGGCGTTATATGCGAGCAGACAACACTTCTAAACATTATTCAAGACCTCTAGGTAACATTATGAGATACATATAAGCCATAGAAAAACACCTCAACAACAGAGGTGGTGCTCATGAACCATGGGTGAATGATCAAGGGGGCAAGAAGCCACCTTCTGCCAACAATAATGCATTCATGATGATGAGTGAGCTCCTAAGACATCACAAATTTTCAGTAATTTGTATTTTTCCTAACAGTACTTACCTCGAACTACTTTCTTAGGAGTATCTGGGATTCTCCTCCCAACCGACCAGCATTTTGTGTAATTTCCCCTATCTTTGTTATCTATAGTGGGTCCCTCTGTGGCAGATGGACACTCGCCCTGAGGCGACCCAGGTCAGCGTGCGAGAGCGTGGGGCTAGGTCTCGGTCATCAGTAAGCTTTTGATAATTATGGTATCGAACTCCTGTAAGACACTCGGGGAAGTAAGGAAAAATACAAATTACTTAAAATTTGTGATTTGTTCCAACACAGAGTACTTACCTCGAACTACTTTCTTAGGAGACTTATACTTTAGGAGGCGGGGGTAGTCTTACAGACCGAGAGACCTGCTAGATATTAATGATTGAACCTAGATAGGAGGCTAGGTCCTGCTGACTACCAAACGGAATATGAGACTTGGGGAGCACTACGCAAAAAACTATTTAGTGTCTAAGTAACTCAGCTCTGTAAAGCTCTCCGGACATGGGCGTCTCCAACAAACGATTCTCACATGGGAGGAGTAAGGGAGAAAGGGAATGGAGGGGAAGAAGGAATAAGGGGGAATAGTAAGGAAGGAACTTGTATCGCTTGGAATACTTTCCACGGGCTTCCCCGGGGCTTCAACCTTGAACCTGTTGGAGTGCGGAAATGACCGGACCGATGGAGAGGTAGTCCAGAGATTTTCTTGTATTGTCCTTCAGGTAGTGGGCCGTAAACATGGACTGCCTGGACCATGTACCCACCTTCAGGATCTGGCCCACCGCCATGTTCTTCTCGAAGGCTAGTGACGTCCTCAGACACCTACTATCATGGGGGCGCGGCTTACCCGGCACCGAGGATCCGTCACTGTCATAGGCTCTCTTTACGACTTCACATAACCAGAAGGAGATGGTGTTCCTGGACACTGCCTTCTTTTCCGGGCACGAGGAGACAAACAGGCTCTTAATCCCAGGGCGAAGTCTAGCTGTCCTTTCCAGGTATTTCCTAACTGCCCTGACTGGGCATAGCAACAAATCCCCTGGGTTGTCTGATCACAGAATCGCTGGAACTGAAAAGCCCTCAAACCTAGGGTCCCAGGAGGTGGGGTTCTGCGTCTTGGCCATGAAATCGGGCAAGAACTTGAAACTCAAATCCTTCCACTCTTTCGAGTGCGAAACCTTGTACGAAAGCCTCTGGAGTTCGCTAACTCGTTTAGCAGAGGCCAGGGCGAGAAGGAAGACAGTCTTGAGGGTGAGGTCTTGTTAAGGATGTCCCTGAGGGGTTCGAAGGGTGGCCTAGATAGGGTCTTGAGAACTCTGGCAACGTCCCAATGAGGCACTTTAGAGGCACGGGGGAGAACACGATTGTTCGAAGCTCTTAATGAGCATCGAGATCTGCTGGGAAGCTCCTAGATTGAGTCCCTTGAGGAGAAAAACCTGACCCAACGCGGCTCGGACACCCTTGATGGCCGGGATAGAAACTCCTAAGTCGTCTCTCAGATGGACTACGAAGTCTGCTATCTTATGAATGGAGGCATCCAGGGGCCTGAGGTTCTGGGAGGCGCACCATTTTGTGAAAGTGGCCCATTTAGCTTGATAAACCGAGACTGAGGACCATCTCAAGTATCCCGACATCCTCGTGGCGGTCTTTGACGAGTATTCCTCCTTCCTCAGGAGATGCTCGATAACCTCCACGCATGTAGGCGGACTGACTGAGGGTTTCTGCGAAACTTTTGGAAGTGGGGCTGACGGAGGAGGTCTTCTCTGTTCGGAAGCGGCCAGGGTGGAAGGACCGCTAGTTTCTTTAGATCTGCGAACCACTCTCTCTCCGGCCACCAGGGCGCTACCAAAGTCATCTGCAGGTTCTTTGCACGTCTGAGGGTCCCGAAGGGAGGGAAGGCATACACGTTGAGGCCGTCCCAAGTGTGTTGAAAGACGTCCTCGAACACCGCTGCTGGGTCTGGCACTGGAGAACAGAACGCGGGGAGTTGTGCGTTGAGCTATGTGGCGAAGAGGTCCATCACCGGCGATCTCCATTTAAGGATGATTGTCTGGGCCACTTCCGGGTGTAGGGACCACTCCGACCCTACTACTTGGCCCACCCTGCTGAGGCCGTCGGCTAGGACGATCCTCTTCCCTGGAATGAACCTGGCTGTGACCTCAATGTGCTCCTTTTCGGCCCATTCCAGAATCTTCGTCGTGAGACCGCACAACTCCTTCGACTTTAGCCCTCCTTGCTTTTTCACCTAGGCTACCACCGTGGCATTGTCGCACATTAACACCACCGTGTTTCCTCGGAGAAGGTGGAAAAATTCTACGCACGCCCTCTGAACCAGGACGTTTATATGCAAGTTCTTTTCTTCGGGGGACCACCTTCCCTTTGCTGACTCGCCGAGAAGATGGGCTCCCCATCCCTCCTTCGATGCGTCTGTGAAGAGCAACACCTCCAGAGGATCGGTCGCGAAAGGCATTCCTTTGAGGGTGTTCCCCCTGTCGTACCACCATTTCAAGGTTTCCTTCGTCTCCTTGGACACTGACTAACTTGTGCGGGGACTCCCCCGGGGACCAGAGTTCTTTTAGGTTTCACTAAACCGCCCTTAGCTTGAGTCTACCCCGGGGGACTAACTTCTCTAACGACACCAGGTTGCCCACTAACCTCTGCCAATCTTTGGCTCTCCTTGGGAGGTTTGATAGGAAGGGGAGAATTATTCGGTCCAGATTTTCTAACCTCTCCGAGGAGGGGAAGGCCCTCCCCAACTTGGTGTCTAGGACCATCCCCAGGTAAGTCATCTTGGTGGAGGGTATCAATTGTGACTTTTCCAGGTTGATGGTGATCCCCAAGTCTTTGCAGAACCATAGAAACCTCGCGCCTTGCTCCTTCAGTGCTTCCTCTGAGGCTGAAAGCTCGTGAGCCCAGACTGACACTGTTGTGAAGACCCTTGTGAAGACCTGAGGAGCTGTAGACAGCCCGAAGCATAGGGTCCTGAACTGCAACGACTGGGAACCCCACTTCACCCTTAGGAACTTCCTGCTGGAGGGGTGGACAGGGATCTGAAAATACGCGTCTTTGAGGTCCAGCGACATCATGAAATCTCCCTCCCTCAAGGCTGCCATCACCGACTTCGGGGTGTCCATCTTGAAGTCGGTCTTGCATATGAACTTGTTGAGGGACGAAAGGTCTATGACCGGCCTCCAAACCCCTGTTGCCTTCTCCACCAGGAAGAGCCTGCTGTAGAAGCCCGGGAGAGATTCTTGACTAGTTCTAATGCCCCTTTGGAGAACATGGCCGACACTTCCTCCTGTAATGCTGCCTTCTTCAAGGGGTCCTTGGGAGCCAACCACTCCGCCTGTCGGTCGGGAATTAGAGGGGGCGGGTCTGCCAGGAAGGGAACTCTGTACCCGTCCCTCAGGACTGCCACGATCTATGGATCTGCTCCGTTGTCCCGCCAAGCTTGCCAAGAGCGTTTGAGGCATCCCCCTACCTGAGGCTTCAGCAGGAGTAGGGGGCCTCTCCCCCTAGATTCTCCTGAAGGCACTGCTCGAATGTCCTCTCCTTGAGTTTGAGTAGTTAGGCCTAAAGGAGGCTTGTGGAGTTGTGCTTCCTCTACGGGGGTGCTGCGAGGCTTGACGCCAGGAAGCCGAAGGGGAATCCCGTCGTGAGTTGAGCTGTCGAGGAGTGTAGACTGTCTGGAGCAACTCTTCTGTACGTTGGACGTCTTGTTGCCGGGGCCTGGACTCTCCTGCCTCCTTGATTTTTCTTACCCTCTCCATCACTTCCTCCACTGCCTTCAGGGGGAAGACAGAGTCGCCCCACACTTGGGAGTTCCACAGGCACTTCGCCTCCCTCTCGGGTAAGACCCAGTTGGCCGTCAGCGTGAGGGACTGGAAGGTGAGGAATTTCATTGCCTTCCCCCCTGAGCGGATTAGTTCTTAGAGTAAGGTTTGATTTTCCGGCACTGACAGACCATGGGACGACTGAAAACCTACCAGGGTACAGGCCCACCAGTCCAGCCATGATGTGACGCTGACTATGTCTTGGGCCGAGTCTTCCATCATCGCGGCCTCCGCTGGGGAAAAACACACTAGGGCAGAGGAGGCCCTGTCTTCCCCACTGCCCTGGTTAAGTGTGGCTATCGATGCCTCGACTGCGCGGGGACCCGGGCGCTGCCCGTCCAGGACATAAAATCGCTTCTGGGTCCTTAACCACGGAAGTAGCTTGAAGGACACTTGGGTCCTGAAAGAGTCCGCTTGACCCGCAATGTATCTGTCCACATGGTCCATCCCCAACTTAACATCTGGTGCCAGAGGAAGGGTTAGGGACGGGTTTGTCTACTAACCTGCCCAGACCCAAGAGCCAGGCCTGCTCCGTCAAGGGTTTTGGGTCGTCCAGCCTGTGGTGCCGCCTGATCAGTGCCAGCTCTTTTCTATAGCAGGAGAACTCATTTGCCGAGCACTCTCCACCTCCACTTTCTATTAGCCCTTCCGCCACCTAATCCTCCGCGTCGGGTACACCGTCGATCACGGATGGAGCCATGTGGGAGGCTAGGTCCTCTCTCTCTCGCCGTACCAATGGGGCGAGAACTTCCATCACGGGTGGCTCCGGTGAGATGGAGGTAGCCGTCATGGGTCTGCCCCCTCCCAAGGAGCTTCATGGGGCCAGGGGCCTACTGTGAACATCCGGTTGCTCAGGGAGCTTGTATAGATCTGCCATGGAACCGGGGATAACGGCCATGCTACCGGGCCGAAGGAGATGTGAATCACGCCCCGACCAGAAGCTTACTCGTGACCGAGACCTAGCCCCAAGCTCTCGCACGCTGACCCGGGTCGCCTCAGGGCGAGTATCCATCCCCCACAGAGGGACCCACTATAGCAAATGGAGATAGGGGAAACTACACAAAATTCTGGTTGGTTGGGAGAATCCCAGATACTCCTAAGAAAGTAGTTCGAGGTAAGTACTCCGTGTTGGAACAAACTACCACATAAAACTGATGAGGTGTGAGTTTATCATTTAAGCACTTCATCTCCAATAAGTAAAGAAGTTGTGTTATAACTCACAAACTAATTCCCAAATAACTGCAGCGCTAGCCTCAACCTTGCGAAAGGGGAATTTAGTTGAAAGTTCCATGCCAATTCCCGTAACTTTCTAGCTTTTTCTCATTGCTTTTTTTCTGCAGACAGAAACAGAAATAAGAAGGCAGTCGGAAACGCATCCAGGACATTATTAAAGAAAAATTATTTTTCTAAACAAAAGGTTTCTTCATCACTACCTCAATCATACTCAAAGACAAAGAGTGAAGAGCTCCCCTGCAATAATCTTATTTTTGTATAAAAAGACTATCCTTGGACAAAACCAGACTACATTTATGCATCAAAAGAAAGCACTCCACTTGAAAAAAAGGGAGACGTCAGTTTAACCTTGCTTTGGGGATAGAGAGACTCGAGGTGGTTTGAAAAATGTTATTTTCATTAGTAAAATAAATTTTTGAATATACTTACCCGATGATCATATAGCTGTCAGCTCTGCTGCCCGACAGAAAAAACCTACGGGCGGAATACGCCAGCGATCGCTATACAGGTGGGGGTGTACATCAACAGCGCCATCTGTCGAGTAGGTACTCAAGTACTCTATGTCAACACAGAACCAATTTTCTCCTCGGTCCACTGGGTCTCTATTGGGGAGGAAGGGTGGGTCCTTTAATTTATGATCATCGGGTAAGTATATTCAAAAATTTATTTTACTAATGAAAATAACATTTTTCAATATTAAACTTACCCGATGATCATATAGCTGATTCACACCCAGGGGGGTGGGTAGAGACCAGCATATATGTTAACCTTAAGAGCTAAGTATTCCGTATTTCATTTTAGCAGTTATTCAAAATAACAAACATAAAATTAATAAGTACCTGGTAAGGAAGTCGACTTGAACAATTACTCTGCCTTTTTAAGTACGTCTTCCTTACTGAGCCTCGCGATCCTCACAGGATGCTGAGCGACTCCTAGGAGCTGAAGTATGAAGGGCTGCAACCCATACTAAAGGACCTCATCACAACCTCTAATCTAGGCGCTTCTCAAGAAAGAATTTGACCACCCGCCAAATCAACCAGGATGCGAAAGGCTTCTTAGCCTTCCGGACAACCCAAAAAACAACAATAAAAAGCATTTCAAGAGAAAGATTAAAAAAGGTTATGGGATTATGGGAATGTAGTGGCTGAGCCCTCACCCACTACTGCACTCGCTGCTACGAATGGTCCCAGGGTGTAGCAGTTCTCGTAAAGAGACTGGACATCTTTAAGGTAAAATGATGCGAACACTGACTTGCTTCTCCAATAGGTTGCATCCATTACACTCTGCAGAGATCTGTTTTGTTTGAAGGCCACTGAAGTTGCGACAGCTCTAACTTCATGTGTCCTTACCTTCAGCAAAGCATGGTCCTCCTCATTCAGATGGGAATGAGCTTCTCGAATTAAAAGTCTGATATAATAAGAAACTGCATTCTTCGACATTGGTAAAGAAGGTTTCTTAATGGCACACCATAAAGCTTCTGATTGTCCACGTAATGGCTTAGTCCGTTTCAAATAGTACTTAAGAGCTCTTACTGGGTACAGTACTCTTTCTTGTTCATTTCCAACCAAACTAGCAAGGCTTGGAATTTCGAACGATTTGGGCCAAGGACGAGAAGGAAGTTCGTTTTTGGCTAAAAAACCAAGCTGTAAGGAACATGTAGCCGTTTCAGATGTAAATCCAATGTTCCTGCTGAAGGCGTGTATCTCACTGACTCTTTTAGCTGTTGCTAAGCAGACGAGGAAAAGAGTTTTCAAAGTGAGATCTTTAAAAGAGGCTGATTGAAGTGGCTCGAACCTTGCTGACATAAGGAATCTTAGTACCACGTCTAAGTTCCAACCTGGTGTGGCCAACCGACGCTCCTTCGTGGTCTCAAAAGACTTAAGGAGGTCCTGTAGATCTTTGTTGTTGGACAGATCTAAGCCTCTGTGACGGAAGACTGCTGCCAACATGCTTCTGTAACCCTTGATCGTGGGAGCTGAAAGGGATCTTTCCTTCCTTAGGTATAACAGGAAGTCAGCTATCTGAGTTACAGAGGTACTGGTTGAGGATACTGATTTGGACTTGCACCAACTTCGGAAGACTTCCCACTTCGACTGGTAGACTTTGAGAGTGGATGTCCTCCTAGCTCTAGCAATCGCTCTGGCTGCCTCCTTCGAAAAGCCTCTAGCTCTCGAGAGTCTTTCGATAGTCTGAAGGCAGTCAGACGAAGAGCGTGGAGGCTTGGGTGTACCTTCTTTACATGCGGCTGACGCAGAAGGTCCACTCTTAGAGGAAGTGTTCTGGGAACGTCTACTAGCCATTGCAGTACCTCGGTGAACCATTCTCTCGCGGGCCAGAGGGGAGCAACCAACGTCAACCTTGTCCCTTCGTGAGAGGCGAACTTCTGCAGTACTCTGTTGACAATCTTGAACGGGGGGAACGCATAAAGGTCTAGATGGGACCAATCCAGAAGAAAGGCATCTATGTGAACAGCTGCTGGGTCTGGAATCGGTGAGCAATAATTTGGGAGCCTCTTGGTCATCGAGGTTGCAAACAGATCTATGGTGGGTTGGCCCCACAATGCCCATAGTTTGTTGCATACATTCTTGTGAAGGGTCCACTCTGTTGGGATGATTTGACCCTTCCGGCTGAGGCGGTCTGCCATGACATTCATGTCGCCTTGAATGAACCTCGTTACAAGGGATATGTTTCGATCTCTTGACCAGGTGAGGAGGTCCCTTGCGATCTCGTACAACTTCATCGAATGAGTCCCTCCTTGCTTGGAGATGTACGCCAGTGCTGTGGTGTTGTCGGAGTTCACCTCCACCACCTTGCCTAGAAGGAGGGACTTGAAGCTTCTCAAGGCCAGATGAACTGCCAGTAGCTCCTTGCAGTTGATGTGTAACTCGCTTTGAACCGCATTCCACGTGTCCGAGCATTCCCGACCGTCCAACGTCGCACCCCAGCCCGTGTCCGATGCGTCCGAGAAGAGAAGGTGGTCGGGGGTCTGAACAGCCAGTGGCAGACCCTCCCTGAGGAGAATGTTGTTCTTCCACCAAGTCAGTGACGACTTCATCTTCTCGGAAATAGGAACTGAGACCGCTTCTAGCGTCTTGTCCTTTCTCCAGTGAGCAGATAAGTGAAATTGAAGGGGGCGAAGGTGAAGTCTCCCTAACGCGATGAACTGGTCCAGTGATGAAAGCGTCCCTATCAGACTCATCCACTGTCTGACAGAACACCGGTCCTTCTTCAGCATGGACTGGATGCATTCTTGGGCTTGATTGATTCTGGGGGCCGACGGAAAAGCCCGAAAAGCTTGACTCTGAATCTCCATTCCAAGGTAAACTATAGTTTGGGATGGGACGAGTTGGGACTTTTCTATATTGACCAGGAGACCCAATTCCTTGGTCAGATCTAGAGTCCACTGTAGATTCTCCAGACAGCGACGACTTGACGCAGCTCTTAAAAGCCAGTCGTCCAAATAGAGGGAGGCTCTGATGTTTGCTAAATGCAGGAATTTTGCAATATTCCTCATCAGTTTGGTAAAAACTAGAGGTGCCGTGCTTAGGCCAAAGCACAGGGCTTGGAACTGGTAGACGACCTTCCCGAAAACGAACCTTAGAAAAGGTTGGGAATCTGGGTGGATGGGGACGTGAAAGTACGCGTCCTTTAGGTCTAACGAGACCATCCAGTCTTCCTTCCTGACCGATGCTAGAACCGACTTTGTCGTCTCCATGGTGAACGTCTGCTTTGTGACAAAGACATTCAGAGAACTGACGTCTAGCACCGGTCTCCACCCTCCTGTCTTCTTCGGCACTAAGAAGAGGCGGTTGTAGAAGCCCGGGGATTGATGGTCCCGGACTATGACTACCGCTCCCTTTTGTAGTAAGAGAGACACCTCTTGCTGTAAAGCTAGCCTCTTTTCCTCCTCTCTGTACCTGGGAGAGAGGTTGATGGGAGTCGTTGCTAGAGGGGGCTTGCGTAAGAATGGAATCTTGTACCCCTCTCTGAGTAACTTCACAGACTGTATGTCTGCGCCCCTGTTCTCCCAGGCCTGCCAGTAGTTCTTGAGCCTGGCTCCCACTGCTGTCTGAAGAGGATGGCAGTCAGACTCTGCCTCTAGAGGACTTGGAACCCTTCTTCTTGCTCCCACGTTGACTTCTGGCACGAGCACCTTCTCTGCTGGAGGCTCTGCCACGAAAGGGCGGGATGAACCTTGAAGCTGGCGTGTCCATCCTAGGTCTAGGTACGGAGGGCAAAGGGGTGACTTTGCGTGCGGATGACGCCACCAGGTCATGGGTGTCTTTCTGGATCAAGGAGGCAGCAATCTCCTTGATCAACTCTTCAGGGAAGAGACACTTAGAGAGTGGAGCGAACATCAGCTCCGACTTTTGACATGGGGTGACTCCAGCTGATAAGAAGGAGCAAAGGTGATCTCGCTTCTTGAGTACCCCAGACACGAAAGAAGCCGCAAGCTCACTAGAACCATCCCGAATGGCTTTGTCCATGCAGGACATGATGAGCATGGAAGTTTCCTTATCCGAAGGGGAGGTCTTCCTGCTCAATGCTCCCAAACACCAGTCCAGGAAGTTAAAGACCTCGAAAGCGCGGAAAACTCCCTTCATAAGATGGTCCATGTCCGAAGGGGTCCAGCAGATCTTGGAGCGTCTCATAGCCAGCCTGCGGGGAGAGTCTACTAGACTTGAGAAGTCGCCCTGGGCAGAGGCAGGAACTCCCAAGCCGAGAACTTCTCCCGTGGCATACCAGACGCTAGATCTGGAAGCAAGCTTGACCGTGGGAAACATGAAGGATGTCTTTCCCGACTGCTTCTTAGACTGCAACCACTCTCCCAGTACCCTTAAAGCTCTCTTGGACGAGCGAGCGAGTACGAGCTTCGTAAAGGCAGGAGCTGCTGACTGCATGCCTAAAGCGAACTCAGAGGGAGGTGAGCGTGGTGCTGCAGACACAAACTGGTCTGGATACAAATCCTTAAAGAGCGCAAGCACTTTCCTAAAGTCTAAGGAGGGAGGCGTGGTCTTGGGTTCTTCGATGTCCGAGTGTTGGTCGTCAAGATGTGCAGCTTCGTCATCATCAGAGATACCATCGTCTGAATGTTGAGGAGGAAGAGGCAACGGAGTGGGCTGGACGGCTGAGTCCGGCAGCACGGGTGCATGCGTGGCTGCACTGGACCCAACATCATGCCACTGTTGGTCAGTCTGAGAACTGGCAACAACCAAAGCTGAGTGGGTGCGCAAAGAGTCTACTCTGCAGCGTCAACCTTCTCCGCACGAAACTCCTGCATAACCGCAGCTAACTGAGTCTGCATAGACTGCAGTAAAGACCACTTAGGGTCTACAAAAGCGGCAACAGACAGAGCTACTGTCCGTTGTGACTGAGGGTCTAAAACAGCGGGTGCGGCAACAGACGGAGTTACTGCCTGTTGCGGTACCACCTTGCCTCTCTTGGGAGGTGTGCAGTCGTCGGATGACTGCAGCGAGTCCGAACTGACCCAGTGGCTACACCTGGGCCGTTGGACTAGCTCGGAGGGGACCTTACGTTTAAGAGGCCGTGAGACCTTGGTCCATCGTTTCTGTCTAGAAACCTCTTCCGCAGACGAGGAATAAATGGGCTCACTCGTCTTCTTGTGGGTGGGACGATCTCGGTAAGATACGTCCGAAACCACGGAGGGTACGTCTGTACGCTGATTAAAGCCTGTCGAACCCTTTGGTCGTACGACATTGCTTCTCCCCTGGGCTTGGGAGCTTGCAAGAGGTCCCGGACTGGGAGGACGACAGGCACGAACAGACGCACCCTCATGCGTAACACTGACACTTTTCACTGCACTGACACTCACTTCACTTCCCACTGCACTTTTACCTTTCAACTCTCTGACGGCAGCCATGAGTTGATTGCGGTCATTCGCCAATGACTCGACTCTCTCACCTAGAGCCTGAATGGCACGCATCATATCTGCCATTGAAGGTTGATGAGAGCTAGCAGGGGGGTCGGGTGCTACCACTACAGGGGAAGGAATAGGTTGAGGGGCATGGGGAGAGGAAAAATCAATTGAGCGAGACGAACTCCTCCTGATCCTATCCTTCTCTAGCCTACGTGCATATTTCAGGAATTCTTGAAACCCGAATTCCGAAAGCCCAGCGCATTCCTCACATCGATCTTCCAATTGACAGGCTTTACCCCTACAATTGGAACAGCGTGCGGATCGATAGAGGCCTTCGGAAGACGCCTTGAACAGTCCCTAGCGCTACATTTCCTGTACTTGGGGACTTGAGAAGGGTCAGACATCTTGAATTAGTCAAAGGGATTCAAAATCTATCCAAGTCGTCAACAATTAATCCAAATCCAAAAAAGAATGCAAGGAAGTATTGAAGATAACTTCTGCACAGCAATAGCTAATAACTAGAGAGAATACTTCACCAAATAACGTGAAAATCAATCCAGAAAAACAAGAGCGTATTCAGTAGGTCTTGCCGGTGACACGACAGAGAGAAAATTGGTTCTGTGTTGACATAGAGTACTTGAGTACCTACTCGACAGATGGCGCTGTTGATGTACACCCCCACCTGTATAGCGATCGCTGGCGTATTCCGCCCGTAGGTTTTTTCTGTCGGGCTGCAGAGCTGACAGCTATATGATCATCGGGTAAGTTTAATATTGAAAAAAAAAAATTAGTGTCGCCTGATACAATCATGAGGACCACAAAAACCCCAAAAGGTTGAGATATGGTCCCCCAAAAAAGTAGAGTGACCAGGCACAGTCACAAGAACCATTTAGACACCCAGCAAGTAGAGTTATGGTCCAAAAAAATGAGAGGGAACAGGAACAATTATGAGGACCATACAGACACCCAACAAATTAAGCTAACTCTACTGTCTATTCAAGGGGGCACCATTAATAGACCTATCTCTTAGTGAGATAGCAAGATTTACACACTAACTGGCCAAGACCAATTTTAGTTGGAACAGACTCATTGGCATAAGATCATGCATGGAACTGGAGGAACAGTTATATCCACTTCACTGGTTAGATAATGAGGGATCTCTTCTACCTGAAGATTTGGGAAGCACAAACTGAACAAGTACCATGATCTTTTCTATTACAAATGTCCCAACAACTTTAGTTGCCTTACAAAGAAAGCCAAGACAGGTCATGGGAGATGAACCAGCAATCCTCAAATAATTACGGGGACTAGGTCTTCTTTCCAGAGGCAACCTTAACTACATTAGCATTCTTACACTTTCTCTTTTCTGAAGGAGGAAGAGAAAAATGAGGACAAGGTAGTGGTTAAAGATTGTGGATGAACATGAATGCTCTCTCACCTGGTATCAATTTCATTACTCCTAAGTCTTCAGGGGATTACTTTTATACAATAACATCTAAATGTAAAGTAAGAATGGATTAAAAAATAAATAAAATCAATTAAAGCTTGCGATATAACCCAATACTCTCTATAAATTATCCAGTACGGAGACAGGAGGAATGCTCTGATATCTGCTTAGACTGATTACAGTTATTACCAAACTATAACTACATGATTGTCTTCAGGTCCAAGTTAAAGCCTGTACAGGACCAAGTAACAGATCAATATTTAAAGTCAAGTACAAGTTTGGTCAAGGGCGATAAACATGTGAACTAAAGAACATATTGATTGACTGTGTTCAAGAATAGTGATTGTCACTCCCTTCTGAAAGTGACCAATAAATAATTGGCCTTGGGGGGGGGGGGGGGGGGGGGCAACTTTCTACCACCCTAAGGTCTGATCAGAGCAACTTATTATTGCACAATTCCACTCTCTCGGGGAGGTTATAGCTAGTGCAATGTGATAATTATTGCATAGCAAAGGGAAAGTAGCAATGGAATTGTGCTGAAATTATGACCATCTCTTTACCAAGATCTCAAGAAATAAGTTATACACTTGTCTTTCTTAAAGGCATTGTAGGCTACCAAATGGAATGGAGAGAAGATTTACAAGCTTAACCAACCAATGAGCCCTCAATCATCAGAGCATTCCCCCAGAAGTAATGGTGCCATATGTATCCAGAGAAGTGATAGTGCCGTAGAGATGCCTGGCTTCTTAGCACAGGACAGTCTGACTTTCAATCCTACAACTATGGAAGCCTAAGAAACACATCTCTCGTTGCGTAAAGTGACGAAAGTGAAAACTAACATATTTGCCTGATCAGTCATAGAAGACACGCCTCAAGAATTATGTTCTCAAGTGACTTCAATAGTGAAAGACTGGTGTTTGTAACACTACAGTAAAAGCATTCTAAGCTCTGCATAAGGCAGCCAGTTACCTTTGAGATGAATGTGAAGAGCAACAGGTATACCGTATCAATTGAAAATAACCAACAAGTAAGTTCTGTCAATACCAAGTGTTGCATATGCATTAAAGGCTGAGATTTGTAAAATATCAATTGTCATGGGATATCATCACAAATTGCATTTTGAATAAGCAGGTGAAGCAAAACTGTATCTCTATTTACTAAGGCACTTCCCCCAATTCTGGGGGTAGCCAACATCAAACAAAGGAACAAAAGGGGACCTCTGCTCTTCTCAGCCTGACGAGGGACTCGGTTGAGTTCGCTGGTATTGCTAAGGTGCCACATGTTAATACCTGCATATATTAAAATTTTACAAAGACATAACATACCGCTGAAAAGATTACACCAAAAACTAGCAAAGCACTCCATCAGTGGCCATCAGATAGTTCACAAAAAAATTAAGCAAAAACATAAGGAAATAGGATTTTTTTCATGAAATCAATTATTTCCATAATCACCCCTGTTCAAGTGGTTTCTATAATGAAGCTGGTTAATATAGGCATCTACCATAACATCATATTTGGAGCTTTCCTTCCTTGTAATAGGCTTGGTGTGCATACTATCAACATAACTGTATGTAGCAGTGTAGGGGAATATTTGCACGAAGATATTCCGCACCTCCTAGTGTTGCAATCCTTCCATTAAGTTTGTGTTCCTTTCTTTTCTCACCAGGTACTAGTTGAACATCTTACCATCAAGAATTGAAGGCTGTTCCAGCTCTGTAACTATCCATATATAAGACGATTTTATTGCTCTTAGTGGACGCATGGCTTTCCAAGTTCATCTAAACAGGTGGAACCATGAATCAGGACAACTAAAAAGAGAGATCTCATATTCTAACTAAATAAGCATTCATATCAGCAGTGGGAGTGAAAAGCAAGGAAGTATTGCACTTTTACACATTAAATAAAAAAAAGGGAAACCCTTCTTTCTTTTATTTAACTACTACTAGTAAATTAATATGCTTGGATTGTAGTTTCTGTACTTAAGGTGGAACAATAGAATTTCCCTTTAAGCTTGGCATCACCACTGGTTCTTTGCCAAGGTAAGTTGGCTGTTTGTGATCAAGATCTTTCAAGAATTGAATCTTAACATTTCAGATTCAGGATAAAAACACTTTAGAAATAAATTTAGTTTATAACATTGACTTTAGTGGATAAAACAAATACTTACTGGAAATGCTCTTAATTACTGAGCAACCAACAGATAAATTTGAAGGTATATTTTTCTCATTTAAATTTTTAGCAGAGAAATTACCAATTAGCTGCTTAGTTAATTTCCAACCTGATTACTGATACAATATATGGAAAAAGAAAAATTTGGTAAAAAAGGAATAATATACAATAGATTCCCTATTCTTAATTTTTATTGATATTTCTAGTATAATTGTAAAAAGTACAAACATTTTTACACGAACATACAAACTTTCATTTTAAAACAGCATTCATTCGTCCATCACAGACAATCATCTTGGCAATCCTGTCTTGCCATTTCCAAAAACTGAATCTCTTGCACATGGCAATACCCAATGATTGGTTATCACTGAACTGTACTAGGAATCCTGCAGTTAAAGGAAGAAAGAAAAACATTTGTTTTGTCCATAAAAAAATACTTTATAAACGAAACTGACAAGACCTAGAAAGACAGATATAACCAGCGGGAAAAAATAAATACACCATCTGAGAGTATAGAGTACTCTTAAATTTACAATAACAAATTAACATTCAAGAGACCACACGCATTGTGAGCATCAACGTAATTTACGTCATAAGTGACACAACCGGAGATCCTTCCAAAGTAAAATATCTATCTTTCAATTGGAAAACTCTCTCTAGAACAGTAACGTGCTCATGCCGCCCATCTCGCTCTGTTCTTTGACGAAGATTTCGAAATACTGGTAGATGATGGTGACAGCCAGTAAGATACCTGAAAATTGAGAAAATACAACTTGAGCTTTGGAAAAATATTTTCAGGATTAACAAGAAGATATTCTTAATGTGGTATATAAAGGAGCACCATATACCTTTTATATACCGTTTCAAATACTTGGCAACGATAGAAAAAAAAAACTATAAAAACCTGAGAAAAATATACCATTGTATACTTTTTAGTGATAACCATCTATAAGACTCTGAGCAAATAAAATAAACCTGTATATGTATCGTGTTCCTGGACAAGAACATAAATGACAACACTTGGGATTATCTATACTCACAACAATTATATTTGGAACAAAGAATAGAAGCAAGAAAATCTTAGAGAGCCTATTTACCTTAAATATTAGATTAAGGGTTTACTGAATATTCGAGATAGTAAATGAAATGCTTGAATACCATGATTCTTAACTTCATGCTTATTGTTGTAAAGAAGAGAAAGTGAGTTTATTTGCTTTAGTTTTGTCAAATCGTGAGAGAGAGAGAGAGAGAGAGATTATTTGCTTTAGTTTTGTCAAATCGTGAGTTTATTTGCTTTAGTTTTGTCAAATCGTGAGTTTATTTACTTTAGTTTTGTCAAATCGAGAGAGAGAGAGAGAGAGAGAGAGAGAGAGAGAGAGAGAGAGAGAGAGGAGAGAGAGAGAGAGAGAGAGAGAGAGAGAGAGAGAGAGAGATTATTTGCTTTAGTTTTGTCAAATCGTGAGTTTATTTGCTTTAGTTTTGTCAAATCGAGTGTTTATTTGCTTTAGTTTTGTCAAATCGTGAGAGAGAGAGAGAGAGA